>NC_086448.1:168056789-168358575 GCF_028390025.1 Pseudophryne corroboree | reverse complement strand
ACGGGGGCTGAATATGCAGCACTCCTTTCACAAATGTCTGAACTTCAGGTACTGAAGCTAGTTCTTTTTGAAAGAAAATCGACAGAGCCGAGATCTGTACTTTAATGGAGCCTAGCTTTAGGCCCATATTCACTCCTGCTTGCAGGAAATGCAGAAATCGACCCAGCTGAAATTCCTCTGTTGGGGCCTTTTTTGCCTCGCATCATGCAACATATTTCCGCCATATGCGGTGATAATGCTTTGCTGTAACGTCTTTCCTGGCCTTAATAAGCGTAGGAATGACTTCTTCCGGAATACCCTTTTCCTTCAGGATCCGGTGTTCAACCGCCATGCCGTCAAACGCAGCCGCGGTAAGTCTTGGAACAGACAGGGCCCCTGCTGTAGCAGGTCCTGTCTGAGCGGTAGAGGCCACGGGTCCTCTGAGAGCATCTCTTGAAGTTCCGGGTACCACGCTCGTCTTGGCCAATCCGGAACCACGAGAATTGTGTTTACTCCTCGCTTTCTTATTATTCTCAATACCTTTGGTATGAGAGGCAGAGGAGGGAACACATAAACCGACTGGTACACCCACGGTGTCACTAGAGCGTCCACAGCTATCGCCTGAGGGTCCCTTGACCTGGCGCAATATCTTTTTAACTTTTTGTTGAGGCGGGACGCCATCATGTCCACCTGTGGTTTTTCCCAACGGTTTACCAGCATCTGGAAGACTTCTGGATGAAGTCCCCACTCTCCCGGGTGGAGGTCGTGTCTGCTGAGGAAGTCTGCTTCCCAGTTGTCCACTCCCGGAATGAACACTGCTGACAGTGCTAGTACATGAGTCTCCGCCCAACGGAGAATTCTTGTGGCTTCTGCCATCGCCATCCTGCTTCTTGTGCCGCCCTGTCGATTTACATGGGCGACTGCCGTGATGTTGTCTGACTGGATCAGCACCAGCTGGTGTAGGAGCAGGGATTTTGCTTGACTTAGGGCATTGTAGATGGCCCTTAGTTAAAGAATATTTATGTGAAGGGAAGTCTCCTGACTCGACCATAGTCCTTGGAAGTTTCTTCCCTTTGTGACTGCCCCCCAGCCTCGAAGGCTGGCATCCGTGGTCACCAGGACCCAGTCCTGTATGCCGAACCTGCGGCCCTCTAGAAGATGGGCACTCTGCAGCCACCACAGTAGAGACACCCTGGTTCTTGGAGACAGGGTTATTAAGCGATGCATCTGAAGATGCGATCCGGACCACTGGTCCAACAGGTCCCACTGAAAGATTCTGGCATGGAACCTGCCGAAGGGAATTGCTTCGTAAGAAGCCACCATCTTTCCCAGGACCCGCGGGCAGCGATGCACTGATACCTGTTTTGGTTTCAGGAGGTCTCTGACTAGAGATGACAACTCCCTGGCTTTCTCCTCCGGGAGAAACACTTTTTTCTGGACTGTATCCAGAATCATACCCAGGAACAGTAGCCGTGTCGTCGGAACCAGCTGTGACTTTGGGATATTCAGAATCCAGCCGTGCTGGTGCAGCACCTCCTGAGATAGTGCTACTCCCACCAACAACTGGAGGTCATTCCGAGTTGTTCGCTCGCAAGCGGATTTTAGCAGATTTGCTCATGCTAAGCCGCCGCCTACTGGGAGTGAATCTTAGCATCTTAAAATTGCGAACGATGTATTCGCAATATTGCGATTACACACCTCGTAGCAGTTTCTGAGTAGCTCCAGACTTACTCGGCATCTGCGATCATTTCACTGCTTGTCGTTCCTGGTTTGACGTCACAAACACACCCAGCGTTCGCCCAGACACTCCTCCGTTTCTCCGGCCACTCCTGCGTTTTTTCTGGAAACGGTAGCGTTTTTTCCCACACGCCCATAAAACGACCTGTTTCCGCCCAGTAACACCCATTTCCTGTCAATCACATTACGATCGCCAGAACGATGAAAAAGCCGTGAGTAAAATTCCTAAGTGCATAGCAAATTTACTTGGCGCAGTCGCAGTGCGAACATTGCGCATGCGCATTAAGCGGAAAATCGCTGCGATGCGAAGATTTTTACCGATCGAACAACTCGGAATGAGGGCCAACTGTTCCTTGGACCTCGCTTTTATTAGGAGATCGTCCAAGTACAGGATAATTAAAACTCCCTTTTTTCGAAGGAGTATCATAATTTCCGCCATAACCTTGGTAAATACCCTCGGTGCCGTGGACAGTCCAAACGGCAGCGTCTGGAATTGGTAATGGCAATCCTGTACCACAAATCTGAGGTACTCCTGGTGAGGATGGTAAATGGGGACATGCAAGTAAGCATCCTTGATGTCCAGGGATACCATGTAATCCCCCTCGTCCAGGCTTGCAATAACCGCCCTGAGCGATTCCATCTTGAACTTGAATTTTTTTATGTATGTGTTCAAGGATTTCAAATTTAAAATGGGTCTCACCGAACCGTCCGGTTTCGGTACCACAAATAATGTGGAATAGTAACCCCGGCCTTGTTGAAGTAGGGGTACCTTGATTATCACCTGCTGGGAATACAGCTTGTGAATATCCGCTAGCACCGCCTCCCTGTCTGAGGGAGCAATCGGCAAGGCAGATTTGAGGAACCGATGGGGTGGAGACGCCTCGAATTCCAGTTAGTACCCCTGAGATACTATTTGAAGGATCCAGGGATCCACCTGTGAGCGAGCCCACTGATCGCTGAAATTCTTGAGGCGGCCCCCCACCGTACCTGGCTCCGCCTGTGGAGCCCCACCGTCATGCGGCGGACTTGGAAGAAGAAGCGGGGAAGGACTTTTGGTCCTGGGAACCTGCTATTTGTTGCAGCCTTTTTTCCCTACCTCTGCCTCTGGACAGAAAAGACCCGCCTTTTCCACGCCTGTTTTTCTGGGTCCGAAAGGACTGAACCTGATAAAACGGCGCCTTCTTAGGCTGTGAGGGGACATGGGGTAAAAATGCTGACTTCCCAGACGTTGCTGTGGAAACGAGGTCCGAGAGACCATCCCCAAATAATTCCTCACCCTTATATGGCAACACTTCCATGTGCCTTTTAGAATCTGCATCTCCTGTCCACTGGCGAGTCCATAAGCTTCTCCTAGCAGAAATGGACAATGCACTTACTTTAGATGCCAGTCGGCAGATTTCCCTCTGTGCATCTCTCATATATAAGACTGAGTCTTTGATATGGTCTATGGTTAGCAGGATCGTGTCCCTGTCTAATGTGTCAATATTTTCTGACAGTTTATCTGACCACGCAGCGGCCGCACTGCACATCCAAGCTGACGCAATAGCTGGCCTAAGTATAATGCCTGAGTGTGTATATACAGACTTCAGGATCGCCTCCTGCTTTCTATCAGCAGGTTCCTTGAGGGCGGCCGTATCCGGAGATGGTAGTGCCACCTTTTTAGACAAACGTGTGAGCGCTTTATCCACCTTAGGAGGTGTTTCCCAACGTGACCTATCCTCTGGCGGGAAAGGGAACGCCATTAGTACCTTCTTAGGAATTACCAATTTTTTATCAGGGAAAGCCCACGCTTCTTCACACACTTCATTTAATTCATCTGATGGGGGAAAAACTACGGGTAGTTTTTTCTCCCCAAACATAATACCCTTTTTAGTGGTACCTGTATTTATATCAGAAATGTGTAACACCTCTTTCATTGCCTCAATCATGCAGTGAATGGCCTTAGTGGGCATCAGGTTAGACTCATCGTCATCGACACTGGTGTCAGTATCAGTGTCGACATCTGGGTCTGCGGTCTGAGGTAGCGGGCGTTTTAGAGCCCCTGATGACCTGTGCGACGCCTGGACAGGCACGAGCTGAGAAGTCGGCTGTCCCACATTTGGCATGTCGTCAAATTTCTTATGTAAGGAGTCTATACGTGCACTCATTTCTTTCCATAAGCTCAACCACTCAGGTGTCTGCCCCGCAGGGGGTGACATCCCTTCTAAAGGCATCTGCTCCGTCTCCACCTCATTATCCTCATCAAACATGTCGACACAGCCGTACCGACACACCGCACACACACAGGGAATGCTCCAACAGAGGACAGGACCCACAAAAGCCCTTTGGGGGGACAGAGTGAGAGTATGCCAGCACACACCAGAGCGCTATATAATGCAGGGACTAACTGAGTTATGTCCCCTATAGCTGCTTTCTCTATAATTGTATACTGCGCCTAAATTTAGTGCCCCCCCTCTCTTTTTTACCCTTTTCTGAAGTGTAGACTGCAGGGGAGAGCCAGGGAGCTTCCTTCCAGCGGAGCTGTGAGGGAAAAATGGCGCCAGTGTGCTGCAGGAGATAGCTCCGCCCCTTTTCCGCTGACTATTCTCCCGCTTTTTCCTATATTCTGGCAGGGGTATTTTCCACATATATAGCCTCTGGGGCTATATATTGTGGTATTTTTGCCAGCCAAGGTGTTATTATTGCTTCTCAGGGCGCCCCCCCCCCCCCCAGCGCCCTGCACCCTCAGTGACCGGA
This sequence comes from Pseudophryne corroboree, assembly GCF_028390025.1. NCBI lineage: Eukaryota > Metazoa > Chordata > Amphibia > Anura > Myobatrachidae > Pseudophryne > Pseudophryne corroboree. The sequence goes on along the minus strand of NC_086448.1, from coordinate 168,354,123 downwards.
GTGTGAAGTGTGTGTGAGGAGCAATGGCGCACAGCTGCAGTGCTGTGCGCTACCTTGGAGTAGACAGAAGTCTTCAGCCGCCGATTTTCCGGGCCACCTTCTTGCTTCTGGCTCTGTAAGGGGGACGGCGGCGCGGCTCCGGGACCGAACACCAAGGACTGGGCCTGCGGTCGATCCCTCTGGAGCTAATGGTGTCCAGTAGCCTAAGAAGCCCAAGCTGGCTGCAAGCAGGCAGTTTCGCTTCTTCTCCCCTTAGTCCCTCGCTGCAGTGAGCCTGTTGCCAGCAGGTCTCACTGAAAATAAAAAACCTAATTTATATCTTTCTTTCTAAAGGCTCAGGAGAGCCCCTAGTGTGCATCCAACCTCGGCCGGGCACAAAATCTAACTGAGGCTTGGAGGAGGGTCATAGTAGGAGGAGCCAGTGCACACCAGGTAGTCATAAATCTTTCTAGAGTGCCCAGCCTCCTTCGGAGCCCGCTATTCCCCATGGTCCTTACGGAGTTCCCAGCATCCACTAGGACGTCAGAGAAATTGGCATTACAAATAGATCACAAAACCAGGTATGTGGTACAGCACTTACCAAACAGTGTAATACAGGCATTCCCAACCATGGTCCTCAAGGCACACTAAAGGCCAGTACTCACTGGCTGATGTTGGAGAGATGTGTGCTGAGCGAACCGCTCAGCACACATCTCTCCCGCTGCTCAGCACAGCGCAATGTGTGCTGAGCGTGTGAGGGGAGACGGGGGGGCCGCTCATTTCACCCAGTGGGTGAAATGAGCGACCTGCTAGATTGGCCTGCATGCAGGCCAATCTAGCACCAGCGATGTGCAGCCCTATCGCTGTAGGGGGTACACACGGAGCGATCATGCTTAAAATCTAAGCAATCTAGTCAGATTGCTTAGATTTTAAGCAGCGATCGCTCCGTGAGTACCCCCCTTAACAGTGCAGGTTTTAGTGATATCCAGGCTTCAGCACAGGTGACTTAATTAGTAGCTCAGTTATTTTGATTTAACCATCTGTGCTGCAGCCTGGATATCACTAAAACCTGCACTGTTGGTGTGCCTTGAGGACTGTGGTTGGGAATGCCTGGTGTAATACATGTGTGATCTATGTTCTGTCTTAGGCTAATGTCTGGAGATTCTGCAAATAAACTGACATCACACAGTATAAAGATCCAATGACTTTACAAGTGGAAAAAAAAAAGTTTTTATACAGGAATTATGATTATTAGGAAAATAATTGTAGTGGGCTAAATGTATGGTCTTAATCTGGGTGCACACTAGGTCATGGTTCTTCAACCTGTGGCCCTCCAGCTGCTGTGGAACTACACATCCAGCATGCCCTGTCTTAGTTTAAAATGCCTTAATAGCAAAACTGTGGCAGGGCATGCTGGAATATGTAGTTCCACAGCAGCTGGAGGACTACAGGTCATACTTGCCTACCTGACCCTCTCCATGAGGGAGAAAATGCTCTGTTCCTGGACTTTCCTGGTAATGTATGATTGCCATCACCTGTGGTGAAACACCTTTCTCATCAATGAACTAGCTCACCACAGGTGATGGCAATCATACATTACCAGGAAAGTCCAGGAACAGAGCATTTTCTCCCTCATGGAGAGGGTCAGGTAGGCAAGTATGCTGCAGGTTGAAGACCCATGCACCAGGTGATATTTTAAATGATATCGCTCATTTTCACACCTCTGGGCGATATCATTTGTAATATCGTCCAGTGTGTTTGCTCTATGCGATGAACGATGAGCGCTCCCGAGGGTCGTCAATGACATCTCCTGTCCTCCATACATGCAGTTCAATATGGTGATGTCATTGATGATACTGTGCTGGTCTCCGCACCCATCCCCCCCCCCCCGCGCGCCATCGTTCATCACTGGAGGTATCGGCAAGTGTGTATGCCTGCCCCGCCACTGGGTCCCCGCCACGCGCAATGTCGCTGGTTACACACATTGCATAGTGTGTACCCAGCATTAGATACAAATAACTGTGAACTGAGTATACAACATATTGTATTAAAAGGTGGCATGAGGCAGAATGTCATGTCAATGGTGCCTAGTGAACTGTTATATACCAGATGTCTGCTCCACTTTCTTTAGTGACAGGTACTTCTAAGCTTTCATGAAAACATTACAGACAGGGGGAGATTTATCAAGCCTTCTAAAATGGAAAAGTGCAGGTGTTGTCTATAGCAACAATCTGATTCCAGCTTTTATGTATCTACTACATTCTGGAAAATGATGGCTGGTATGTGATTGGTTGCCGCAGACAATACCACCGCTTGTTCTCTTTAGAAGGCTTGATAAATCTCTGCAATAGTGAATATCATATACAATACAAATGAGATGCATTTACAAGTTAGAAATGGATGGTAAAGCTTTAGTCTAAGTTGCCACATGAGAAACAAAGCTTCCAGCCTGGGAACCTAAGTATTATATTCCCTTTTGTGATGTTCTCTGATAATAAATGGAATGTGCTCCTTCACTTTACAGGCACAGTTTCTGCACCCAGGTGACTTTAAAAAATGGCTCTTTTCCAGTACTAGAGCTAGAGGACAAATAACTTTAGTTCTACAAAAAAAAAACCAAAAAACATAAAATAACTTGAGTAACCTAATGAATCCCTCAGGTATGAATGCTCAAATAGCGAGATAGAGTATATTCTTGAAATGAGTTTCAAGCCAAAACATTTTCAAGATGAACAAAAAAATAATATATAAGACTGAAGCCATGAAGTAGTACGCTTCGATGAGAGTACAGAATTGAATTCCAAAGGGAAATCAGCCCTCCAAAGTGAGATGACAGATGCTGAATATATTGCTTAAAGATACAGTGCTACCTCTAAGTAAATGTATGTGTCAATACAAATCACATCTTATTCTGTATATCCATCCCTATGGACTTCTTAGCTGGTGGTACAGAAGTTAGTTCAGATACTGTTGAATACTGATTTTGATGTATTCTTCCAACTAAAAAGTACAGAACTCAATGCATATAGGGATTCTGAAATTGAGATGACATCTGAGAGTAAGGCTCAGTATTATTCAGCAGTACTCATGAAACGACTGCTGGGAATACTAGTCATGGTGGGCTACACAGGATGAGGTGTGTTCATGGTGCGGTGAAAAGCTCTCTTTCACCAAACACATCAGAAAACATGGCTTTTCACTGCTTACACATATTCAAGAAGGGGTATACCATGAAGAATGCCGGGTACACATTAATTAGAGCAAAATCGGCACAATTTGCTGTATCAGAATGACCAATCATGCATATCGTCTAATGCAGGGGTGTCAAACTCGCAGCCCTATAGCTGTTGAGGAACTACACATCCCAGTATGCTCTGCCAAAGTTGCAGCACTCCCAAATAGAAAATTTGTGGCAGGACATGCTGGCATGTGTTTAATGCGTATGCTCGATTGCATGCTGCGGTGGGTCGCATGTAACATCTTATGGTTAGCCATGCTGCACAGCCAATCAGAAGATATTGTGTGCAGCCTGGTGCAGTGGGTGATGTTGTTCCGTGGTTCATTACATTGTGTAATGTGTACAGTGCAATATGCTATGGTCTGGGGCACAGGGAAATCGCTCCAACCATTGCCACGATTGCTGGTTGTGCAGGTGTGCCTCAGATATATTGATTCCCCATAGAAGCTATTCAGATAAGAACAGAAACGTCATGTTTCTGTTTTGCTTCTTGAGTTCATTTTGGTACCTCATTGGGTGGAGAGGGGCAGTGAAGTTCTCTACTCCTGCTCCTCCATCACTCCACCCCTTGTGTGCGGCAGACACCCTGTAACGTGGGCGGACGCTGGAAAGCAAGGCAAAGCCGACACATGCGCAGTGTGAAGCAGACTCCTGATATGTCTGTCTTTGAGGAATCGCGGTGGAGGCATTTATCAGAGGACGTCACCAGACAGGTACGTTTTCACGAATGGCTACAAAACACTACTACTATATGTCGCACTGATATGATGCAATTTATAGTGATATTTTCCAATAGCCACTTGATGTTCTACAACAATAGAGCTCTTTTATATTACGCAGGCTCAATGATAACACTGGTATTCCCAGCTTCATTGGCCTGGGACCCATGTGGTACTAGAGTCAGCTTCCACTCAATGTATTTAATTACTATTAGTTTGGACGACAAGTTAAAAGGATGCCCATCTCCTATAGGATACAAATAAAGAGGGTCTCCGCCTTCGGATTATCTAATTTACTGTCATGTACTTTACCGCATGCATTTTTACTAAGTATGTGACTTTATAATTCTGACTTACTGTACCGCCATGGTTTTCAGTCATGTATTTAGATAATCAGGCGAGTTGGTTATTTTCGGGGCTCAGAGTTACAATAGATCTGTGGTGCTGTTCACATGAGTACGGTTGTATTTTGGTAGTAGTTTTGTTTCATAAACCAAGGAAGCAAAATTACTCAGTTCTACCAATGATATAAAAACATGGCTGAAAGGGATAACATGGAGCAAGACAAAATTAAGCAATGCATTTTGTAAAAACAGCAGGGGTGTGTACAAGTAAATGAAGTAATCTAAAAGTAGCAAATCATTTAAATTGCATTATTGTTTTCTAAATTAACTACTTACAAACTGGATTTTTGTACAAATTAATACTTTAAAAAAAATGGTTTATTTATAGCACAAAAACATTTTACAAAAATAGGTTTATAGGACCTGCAATATGCACCCATTTGTGCTGACCTGACCTGCAGGATAAAAACTCCTGAACTGGCAAAATATTTCTTTTAAAGGATTGTTTTTAGTTTTAATATTTAATTACCAACCAGTTATTGTGTAACAAATGCACTGAAAAAGTGTTTTCTCTTAACCATTGCACTCCCAGATCCGTTTTTATCATGACAGTCTCAAAATAAAACCTACTGCTTGCATGACCAAATACAATCCTGAAAAGCACACAAAAACCAAGTATGAAAACTTTTAAGTAACGGCATCACGGAGTGTATCATACTTACTGAATTTATTTTCATTTCGAACGTAACAGGATCATTTAAACATTATATAGAAAACAAAAAATGTGTATTTATACCAAATATGAAAGTTTATTTTACATTAACAGAATACATGAATGAATAAATAAATAAATAAATAAATAAATGTTTCTTGCACAAACAATTACAAAACAAGGAGTTGGAGATTGACAAATAATCTATCTATCTATCTATCTATCTATCTATCTATCTATCTATCTATCTATCTATCTATCTATCTATCTATCGTAGGTAAAAAACATAAGACTGGCAGCTAAAGGTCAGACAGAGAGCACTAAAGGGTTTTTGAAACCCACTATACTGCACCAGTCCTTTTGTCCTCTGTTCTTATTCATGGTCCAAATATTGAAATCTCACAATTGCCCTAGAGTGCAAATTTCTAATTTCAGGCATGCCATTCCGTAGGCCACCTTGAGCCCCCATGCTAACAAACATTAACAGGTCAATACAACAGATCTGATGGTCGAAAGGCATCAGCCCACACCGATTGTTACTATATTTTGAAAACACAATATATAGTCTACAGCTATGCACAGAACGCACAAGTATTTTAAAACTCCTTGCATATCCAGAAACCCCTTGTGTGCTGAAGGCCAGTGACACCAGTCAAAGCTCTGTAATGAAGACTGTCTTACATCTGGAATCAGGTTACGCTATCGTTCATAACTTATGCAAATTGTACAATGGGCTCCAGTGACCATTCTAAATATGCAGTAAATTGCAGATACTCTGCTGTTTGAACATAAATCAATTACTCTTTGCATCATTTATGAGAAGAGATAGACCAGTCTGATGTGATGAACAGGTCTCCGGGGAAACCTAGCAGGAGCTTGCCAGGGTGAGCATGGTAATGCATTGCCCTACAGGGAGCTTCTGGAGGTGATTAGCAATATTTTACCAATCCGGAAAAGAAAGTGCAAGTTGTAAAGTTCTGCCAGAGCAAGCAATACATGAATGCCTATATATAGATTTTTCTCTCTCTCCAATAAGTAACACATTATAATACTTTAATAACAACACTGACAGTATGTTGCAATAAAAAAAATAAAAAATTAACCAGTTCATCACAGGCTAAAAAAAATCCCTTACGGGGCGGCAGCAGCAGCATCATTCCTGTGTAATTCAATAAACAAAATCTAAAACCGCTGGTGAAGACTACACTATCCCTTTCCACAGACATAATCCATAATCCCTTCTTTCTTGCCACCTATCATGATTACATGTGCTGCTACTGATGCTTATCACTAGCTGGTGCCATGCCTGGAGCTGCCCAGGGTGGTGCCCACAGGGAAGAGGTGCCCACCATAATATAACACATGAAAACATGAAGCAGAACCTCTGCAGCAGCCTAAAACTTGTTGGGCACTATATGCCCCCTCCTTATTGCAGGTGGGGGATGTTGGCCACAGGAGGGGAGTGGGCCAGCCCTGTGCCCCCCTTAGCCAGCCCCAGCAGCCACTCACCATCACGTTCCCCTGCATTTTAGCTGTCTTGATCATCGGCTTCTCCTTCATGTTGCCTGAGTGTCTGTGTCGCTCTCTCAGTCCATTCACTGCTTTGATGATGAGTTTAGGAGAATCCCTGTGTATCTCACATCCCTGTGCCTGGGCATTGGGTGTCTGCTGCCTCCCCCTCCTTCCTTCCCTTTCTGGGATTTTTTTTTTTCTTTTTTGAATGGGAGGGCTAGTGAGCCCCCTGATTGGGATTCAGCTCTCCTGAGTGTGACGTGGGGGTAAACAGAGAACACGCACGAGGTGGATGGAGAGAGAGCTCAGCCTTCACTGACACCTGTCCCCACGGGTGGGAGCTGCGTGGAGTCCCAGGCAGACGTGCCAGGCGCTGACAGGGAGTGGAGCAGCAACATGACAGGGTGTGGAAGAGTGGGCACTGGCTGGGTGGGGGGATGATGTTATTTGTATTGTCGCGTTACAGTGATCATTCCTTACACATCCCCCGGATACACTGTTACAGTATGTGCAGAGTTATGTAGGCACACAACGCCGTGCACACTGCAGCCAACCAGCTGCAGCAGCAGGCTCTCCCCACCGACAAGGTGTCTGGACTCTGGAGTAGGGATGGACATCGATGACCGATGTTTCAGAACCATGGATGGTTTTCTTTCGATGGTAGTGGTTTTTTATCATTTAATGGTGCCCTTCCAATGTTTGTCACCATCGAATGGTAATAATTTGATGGGGTTCCAGTGGTGTCTTGTTTTTTTCTAGTTCCTAATAGCTATGACTCCCCTGGCTGTTGTGTTTGTAACAAGGAAACTTCCTAGGTTCGTTGGAGGCTGTCTAACTCTCTCTTTCTCTCTCTCTCTCTCTCTCTCTGTCTCTGTCTCTCTGCTTCAGAGCTATGAGCCTGCAGTGCTCAGTCCCCTCACCCCCTCCCCTCTCTAGGCTGCTGCTAGGCAACAGGGCCCACTGCTAGCTCTGGTTGGCTCTCACTGACTCAGAGAGCCAATCAGAGCACAGTCACTCACACAGCAAATGGTTGTGTCTATGTTCCCTTCGTGATCAGGACCAGGAAGTGACAGCACGAGAGGGCAGTAGATAACTTCTGCCCTTGCACAGACACACTGAGCTGAGGAGGATTCAGAGGAGGCAGAGTGATTTCACTGTTTATACCAGCTCAGACAAGTAATAATAATATGAAGTACACAATACAAATAGCCACATAGAGTTGTGAATGTGACATACAATAACATTCATTAATAAGAGAACGGATTTCTCCCTGTGCTGTTTAAGAAGCAGCATGGAAAAAATTAAAATAACTCCAGCTACTCAATTTACATAATTAATAAAAAAATAAAATAATGACCAGACAAATTGCTATATAGTTAGCACATAATTTAAAAGCAATACACTAATACAATAACACTTCATACTTTCGCAGGGAGGTGGATCTTATATATTTGTGTATACACCAATAAATGTTTTTATCTGTCCATAATATTTTAAAAAATCTACTGTAAACCGCGACAGTATATATTTGGATTATTCCCAATGCGGAGATTCTCATTAATACAGTCTTTTAAAAGTCAGCCCCATATAGTCTATTTCATTCATAAACCACGTTTCTCTAACGTCCTAAGTGGATGCTGGGGACTCCGTAAGGACCATGCTGGGGACTCCGTAAGGACCATGGGGAATAGCGGCTCCGCAGGAGACTGGGCACATCTAAAGAAAGCTTTAGGACTATCTGGTGTGCACTGGCTCCTCCCCCTATGACCCTCCTCCAAGCCTCAGTTAGATCTCTGTGCCCGAACGAGAAGGGTGCACACTAGCGAACTCACCTGCGTGCAGAGTGGATTGGGCTTCTTAGGCTACTGGACATTAGCTCCAGAGGGACGATCACAGGCCCAGCTTGGATGGGTCCCAGAGCCGCGCCGCCGGCCCCCTTACAGAGCCAGAAGGCAGAAGAGGTCCGGAAAATCGGCGGCAGAAGACGTCCTGTCTTCAACAAGGTAGCGCACAGCACTGCAGCTGTGCGCCATTGCTCTCAGCACACTTCACACTTCGGTCACTGAGGGTGCAGGGCGCTAGGGGGGGGCGCCCTGAGACGCAATAAAAACACCTTGGATGGCAAAAGAAATGCATCACATATAGCTCCTGGGCTATATGGATGCATTTAACCCCTGCCAGAATACATAGAAAAACGGGTGATAAGGCCGCCGATAAGGGGGCGGAGCCTATCTCCTCAGCACACTGGCGCCATTTTCCCTCACAGCTCCGTTGGAGGGAAGCTCCCTGGCTCTCCCCTGCAGTCACTACACTACAGAAAGGGTTAAAAAAAGAGAGGGGGGCACTAATTAGGCGCAGTATTAACTATACAGCAGCTATAAGGGGAAAAACACTTATATAAGGTTATCCCTGTATATATATAGCGCTCTGGTGTGTCCTGGCAAACTCTCCCTCTGTCTCCCCAAAGGGCTAGTGGGGTCCTGTCCTCTATCAGAGCATTCCCTGTGTGTGTGCTGTATGTCGGTACTTTTGTGTCGACATGTATGAGGAGAAAAATGATGTGGAGACGGAGCAGATTGCCTGTAATAGTGATGTCACCCCCTAGGGGGTCGACACCTGAGTGGATGAACTGTTGGAAGGAATTACGTGACAGTGTCAGCTCTGTATAAAAGACAGTGGTTGACATGAGACAGCCGGCTACTCAGCTTGTGCCTGTCCAGACGTCTCATAGGCCGTCAGGGGCTCTAAAGCGCCCGTTACCTCAGATGGCAGATATAGACGCCGACACGGATACTGACTCCAGTGTCGACGGTGAAGAGACAAATGTGACTTCCAGTAGGGCCACACGTTACATGATTGAGGCAATGAAAAATGTTTTACACATTTCTGATAATACGAGTACCACCAAAAAGGGGTATTATGTTCGGTGAGGAAAAACTACCTGTAGTTTTCCTGAATCTGAGAAATTAAATGAGGTGTGTGATGATGCGTGGGTTTCCCCCGATAACAACTGATAATTTCTAAAATGTTATTGGCATTATATCCTTTCCCGCCAGAGGTTAGGGTGCGTTGGGAAACACCCCCTAGGGTGGATAAAGCGCTCACACGCTTGTAAGGGCTCTACCTTCGCCTGAGATGGCCGCCCTTAAGGATCCTGCTGATAGAAAGCAGGAGGGTATCCTAAAAGGTATTTACACACATACTGGTGTTATACTGCGACCAGCAATCGCCTCAGCCTGGATGTGCAGTGCTGGGTTGGCGTGGTCGGATTCCCTGACTGAAAATATTGATACCCTAGATAGGGACAGTATATTTTTGCCTATAGAGCATTTAAAAGATGCATTTCTATATATGCGTGATGCACAGCGGAATATTTGCCGACTGGCATCAAGTCTAAGTGCGTTGTCCATTTCTACCAGTAGAGGGTTATGGACACGTCAGTGGTCAGGTGATGCGTATTCCAAACGGCATTTGGAAGTATTGCTTTATTAAGGGGAGGAGTTATTTGGGGTCGGTCTTTCAGACCTGGTGGCCACGGCAACAGCTGGGAATTCCACGTTTGTACCCCAGGTCGCCTCTCAACATGAGAAGACGCCGTATTATCAGGCGCAGTCTTTTCGTGGACAAGCGGGCAAAAGGTTCCTCATTTCTGCCCCGTGACAGAGGGAGAGGAAAAAGGCTGAAGAAATCAGCCAGTTCCCAGGAACAGAAACCCTCTCCCGCCTCTGCCAAGCCCTCAGTATACGCTGGGGCTTTACAAGCAGAATCAGGCACGGTGGGGGGCCCGTCTCAATGAATTTCAGCGCGCAGTGGGCTCACTCGCAAGTAGACCCCTGGATCCTTCAGGTGATATCTCAGGGGTACAAATTAGAATTCGAGACGTCTCCCCCTCGCCGTTTCCTAAAGTCGGCTTTACCGATGTCTCCTTCTGACAGGGAGACAGTTTTGGAAGCCATTCACAAGCTGTATTCCCAGCAGGTGATAATCAAGATACCCCTCCTGCAACAGGGAACGGGGTATTATTCCACACTGTTGTGGTACCGAAGCCGGACGGCTCGGTGAGACCGATTCTAAATCTAAAATCTTTGAACACTTACATACAGAGGTTCAAATTCAAGATTGAGTCACTCAGAGCAGTGATTGCGAACCTGGAAGAAGGGGACTACATGATGTCTCGGGACATCAAGGATGCTTACCTTCATGTAAAGATTTACCCTTCTCACCAAGGGTACCTCAGGTTTATGGTACAGAACTGTCACTATCAGTTCAGACGCTGCCGTATGGATGGTCCACGGCACCCCGGGTCTTTACCAAGGTAATGGCCGAAATGATGATATTCCTTCGAAGGAAGGGAATTTTAGTTATCCCTTACTTGGACAATTCCCTGATAAGGGTAAGATCCAGGGAACAGTTGGAGGTCGGTGTAGCACTATCTCAGGTAGTGTTGCGGCAGCACGATTGGATTCTCAATATTCCAAAATCGCACCTGGTTCCGACGACGTGTCTTCTGTTCCTAGGGATGATCCTGGACACAGTCCAGAAAAAGGTGTTTCTCCTGGAGGAGAAAGCCAGGGAGTTATCCGAGCTAGTCAGGAACCTCCTAAAACCGAGCCAAGTCTCAGTGCATCAATGCACAAGGGTTCTGGGTAAAATGGTGTCTTCCTACGAAGCAATCCCATTCGGCAGATTCCACGCAAGAACTTTCCAGTGGGACCTGCTGGACAAATGGTCCGGGTCGCATCTTCAGATGCATCAGCGGATAACCCTGTCACCAAGGACAAGGGTGTCCCTCCTGTGGTGGTTGCAGAGTGCTCATCTTCTAGAGGGCCGCAGATTCGGCATTCAGGACTGGGTCCTGGTGACCACGGATGCCAGGGAAGGAATATCCAGGGCTTATGGTCAAGCCTGGAGACATCACTTCACATAAATATCCTGAAGCTAAGGGACATTTACAATGCTCTAAGCTTAGCAAGACCTCTGCTTCAAGGTCAGCCGGTGTTGATCCAGTCGGACAACATCACGGCAGTCACCCACGTAAACAGACAGGGTGGCACAAGAAGCAGGAGGGCAATGGCAGAAGCTGCAAGGATTCTTCGCTGGGCGGAAAATCATGTGATAGCACTGTCAGCAGTATTCATTCCGGGAGTGGACAACTGGGAAGCAGACTTCCTCAGCACGACCTCCACCCGGGAGAGTGGGGACTTCACCCAGAAGTCTTCCACATGATTAAAAACTCGACAGGTATTGCGCCAGGTCCAGGGACCCTCAGGCAATAAGCTGTAGACGCTCTGGTAACACCGTGGGTGTACCAGTCAGGGTATGTGTTCCCTCCTCTGCCTCTCATACCCAAGGTACTGAGATTGATAAGATGGAGAGGAGTAAGCACTATATTCGTGGTTCCGGATTGGCCAAGAAGGACTTAGTAACCGGAACTTCAAGAGATGCTCACGGAGGATCCGTGGCCTCTACCTCTAAGAAGGGACCTGCTCCAGCAAGGACCTTGTCTGTTCCAAGACTTACCGCGGATGCGTTTGACGGCATGGCGGTTGAACGCCGGATCCTGAAGGAAAAAAGGCATTCCGGATGAAGTCATCCCTATCCTGATCAAAGCCAGGAAGGATGTAACCGCAAAAACATTATCACCGCAATTGGCGAAAATATGTTGCGTGGTGCGAGGCCAGTAAGGCCCGACGGAGGAAATTCAACTGGGTCGATTCCTACATTTCCTGCAAACAGGAGTGTCTATGGGCCTGAAATTGGGGTCCATTAAGGTTCAAATTTCGGCCCTGTCAATTTTCTTCCAAAAAGAACTAGCTTCAGTCCCTGAAGTTCAGACGTTTGTAAAAGGGGTACTGCATATACAGCCTCCTTTTGTGCCTCCAGTGGCACTTTGGGATCTCAATGTAGTTTTGGGTTCCAAAAGTCACATTGGTTTGAACCACTTAAATCTGTGGAGTTAAAATATCTCACATGAAAAGTGGTCATGCTGTTGGCCCTGGCCTGGGCCAGGCGCGTGTCAGAATTGGCGGCTTTATCCTGAAAAAGCCCTTATCTGATTTTCCATTCGGACAGGGCGGAATTGAGGACTCGTCCTCAGTTTCTCCCCAAGGTGGTTTCAGCGTTTCACCTGAACCAACCTATTTGTGGTGCCTGCGGCTACTAGGGACTTGGAGGCCTCCAAGTTGCTAGACGTTGTCAGGGCCCTGAAAATATATGTTTCCAGGACGGCTGGAGTCAGGAAATCTGACTCGCTGTTTATCCTGTATGCACCCAACAAGCTGGGTGCTCCTGCTTCTAAGCAGACTATTGCTCGTTGGATTTGTAGTACAATTCAGCTTGCACATTCTGTGGCAGGCCTGCCACAGCCAAAAATCTGTAAATGCCCACTCCACAAGGAAGGTGGGCTCATCTTGGGCGGCTGCCCGAGGGGTCTCGGCTTTACAACTTTGCCGAGCAGCTACTTGGTCAGGAGCAAATACGTTTGTAAAATTCTACAAAATTGATATCCTGGCTGAGGAGGACCTGGAGTTCTCTCATTTGGTGCTGCAGAGTCATCCGCACTCTCCCGCCCGTTTGGGAGCTTTGGTATAATCCCCATGGTCCTTACGGAGTCCCCAGCATCCACTTAGGACGTTAGAGAAAATAAGAATTTACTTACTGATAATTCTATTTCTCATAGTCCGTAGTGGATGCTGGGCGCCCATCCCAAGTGCGGATTGTCTGCAATACTTGTACATAGTTATTGTTACAAAAATCGGGTTATTATTGTTGTGAGCCATCTTTCAGAGGCTCCTCTGTTATCATGCTGTTAACTGGGTTCAGATCACAGGTTATACGGTGTGATTGGTGTGGCTGGTATGAGTCTTACCCGGGATTCAAAATCCTTCCTTATTGTGTACGCTCGTCCGGGCACAGTATCCTAACTGAGGCTTGGAGGAGGGTCATAGGGGGAGGAGCCAGTGCACACCAGATAGTCCTAAAGCTTTCTTTAGATGTGCCCAGTCTCCTGCGGAGCCGCTATTCCCCATGGTCCTTACGGAGTCCCCAGCATGGTCCTTACGGAGTCCCCAGCATCCACTACGGACTATGAGAAATAGAATTATCGGTAAGTAAATTCTTATTTTTTGCAATCACAATACAAACTCTCCACTGCGGGAGCAGTACGTGTGGAGGACGAAACTTACAGCGCTCATAAAACGGGAGCTCAATTAGCTACAGGCTCCTGTTGTGTGCCGAGTCCCACAGCTGGAACTAACCTCCCTCGGTTTGAGGATTCCTCTCCTCCGGCTGAACTACCTCGCGGATTAAACACGTAATGCTCCCGTATTGGAGAGTTTGTATGGTTTATGAATGAAATAGACTATACGGGGGTAACTTTTAAAAGACTGTATTAATGAGAATCTCCGCATTGGGAATAATCCAAATATATACAGTCACGGTTTACAGTAGATTTTTTTAAATATCACGGACACATAAAAACATTTTTCCACAGCCAGTAGTAGTACCATCAACACACTGTGCACAGCAGCCAGAGCCACATCCACAAATTCAGGTGCTGATTCAAAATACAATAATGCCATACCCTCCAACATGACCCATCCAACTAGGTACAAAATGCTCTGTTTCTGGACTTCCCTCTTATTTATTATTGCCATCACCTGTGAAGAAACAGCTTTCTTATCATTTAACTAGTTCAACACAAGTGATGGAAATCATAAATTAAGAGGAAGTCCAGAAACAGAGCATTTTGTACCTAGTGGGGCGGGTCATGTTGGAGGGTCTCTAATGCAATAAATGCACGCCTTTAAAAAAATAGTGATGAGAAAGTAGTATAGATAGACAGATAGATAGATAGATAGATAGATAGATAGATAGATAGATAGATAGATAGATAGATAGATAGAGTAATACTGGACAGCACTCAGAGACTTAAATGGTGGGAAGAAAACTCTGTGCAGGGTATATTTATTTGTGTGATGTTGCGAGGACCATATCTCCTTCCTCAAGACTGCCCCCCGATCCCAATTCCCACCCTGCCAATGGTGCAGCAGGGTTTTGAATAGTTTTCACTATCAAATACTTTTGATGTGATGGTTAGTTACCATCGCATCGAAATATTCAATGGTGGAAATCTAGCCATCCTTAGGCTTCCGATGTCCATGCCTACTCTGGAGTTAAACGGTGGGGTTGGGGACTGGCAGCAGAGCCCCGTCCCCTCTCTTTGCTGCTGCCTGTGATGGAGCTGCTGTATTACACTATAAATGAGACAGGATAAGGTTTAGCAATGCGGGGTTCTGTGCATCCATGAGAAAGAACTCGGGGAAGCAGGAGGGGACCCTTGTTGGGGGGCCTTCTAAATGTGGGATATGTTGCAGGGGGCTCTGTGAGCTGCATTATGGCTCTGAGGCTTCACATGAGAGATGTATAAATAGATGATTGAATCAGTTAAGGTGGATTCTAAATGTGGAAAAATGAGAGATGACACTTTCTGCAGAGGTATAGGGAATGCAGTTTTGAGATGTTCTGCAGGACTGGGATGCGTGGAGACATGCAATATTATATAGATTATTTTGAGGTCTGAAGTCTCAGTTTGATATGAAAGTTTTCACATTCCAGGGGACAGAGGATGAATGCAGCAGTTAAATAATGCTCAGATCTGGAAATAAAAAACAGAAGAGGAAGGGAGAATATATTTTGCAGTAATAGAGATGAGAGGGCATTCATCTTTGTAAACTGACTTTCTCTGACGTCCTAGTGGATGCTGGGGACTCCGTAAGGACCAAGGGGAATAGCGGCTCCGCAGGAGACTGGGCACAAAAGTAAAGCTTTAGAACTACCTGGTGTGCACTGGCTCCTCCCCCTATGACCCTCCTCCAAGCCTCAGTTAGATTTTTGTGCCCGAACGAGAAGGGTGCACACTAGGTGGCTCTCCTGAGCTGCTTAGTGAAAAGTTTAGTTTTAGTTTTTTTATGTTCAGTGAGACCTGCTGGCAACAGGCTCACTGCATCGAGGGACTAAGGGGAGAAGAAGCGAACTCACCTGCGTGCAGAGTGGATTGGGCTTCTTAGGCTACTGGACATTAGCTCCAGAGGGACCGATCACAGGCCCAGCCATGGATAGGTCCCAGAGCCGCGCCGCCGGCCCCCTTACAGAGCCAGAAGGCAGAAGAGGTCCGGAAAATCGGCGGCAGAAGACGTCCTGTCTTCAACAAGGTAGCGCACAGCACTGCAGCTGTGCGCCATTGCTCTCAGCACACTTCACACTCCGGTCACTGAGGGTGCAGGGCGCTGGGGGGGGGGGGGGGCGCCCTGAGACGCAATAAAAACACCTTGGATGGCAAAAAAATGCATCACATATAGCTCCTGGGCTATATGGATGAATTTAACCCCTGCCAGAATACACAGAAAAACGGGAGATAAGGCCGCCGAGAAGGGGGCGGAGCCTATCTCCTCAGCACACTGGCGCCATTTTCCCTCACAGCTCCGTTGGAGGGAAGCTCCCTGGCTCTCCCCTGCAGTCACTACACTACAGAAAGGGTTAAAAAAGAGAGGGGGGCACTAATTACGCGCAGTATTAAAAATACAGCAGCTATAAGGGGAAAAACACTTATATAAGGTTATCCCTGTATATATATAGCACTCTGGTGTGTGCTGGCAAACTCTCCCTCTGTCTCCCCAAAGGGCTAGTGGGGTCCTGTCCTCTATCAGAGCATTCCCTGTGTGTGTTCTGTGTGTCAGTACGTTTGTGTCGACATGTTTGAGGAGAAAAATGATGTGAAGACGGAGCAGATTGCCTGTAATAGTGATGTCACCCCCTAGGGGGTCGACACCTGAGTGGATGAACTGTTGGAAGGAATTACGTGACAGTGTCAGCTCTGTATAAAAGACAGTGGTTGACATGAGACAGCCGGCTACTCAGCTTGTGCCTGTCCAGACGTCTCATAGGCCGTCAGGGGCTCTAAAGCGCCCATTACCTCAGATGGCAGATATAGACGCCGACACGGATACTGACTCCAGTGTCGACGGTGAAGAGACAAATGTGACTTCCAGTAGGGCCACACGTTACATGATTGAGGCAATGAAAAATGTTTTACACATTTCTGATAATACGAGTACCACCAAAAAGGGGTATTATGTTCGGTGAGGAAAAACTACCTGTAGTTTTCCTGAATCTGAGAAATTAAATGAGGTGTGTGATGATGCGTGGGTTTCCCCCGATAACAACTGATAATTTCTAAAATGTTATTGGCATTATATCCTTTCCCGCCAGAGGTTAGGGTGCGTTGGGAAACACCCCCTAGGGTGGATAAAGCGCTCACACGCTTGTAAGAACAAGGGCTCTACCCTCTCCTGAGATGGCCGCCCTTAAGGATCCTGCTGATAGAAAGCAGGAGGGTATCCTAAAATGTATTTACACACATACTGGTGTTATACTGCGACCAGCAATCGCCTCAGCCTGGATGTGCAGTGCTGGGTTGGCGTGGTCGGATTCCCTGACTGAAAATATTGATACCCTAGATAGGGACAGTATATTATTGCCTATAGAGCATTTAAAAGATGCATTTCTATATATGCGTGATGCACAGCGGAATATTTGCCGACTGGCATCAAGTCTAAGTGCGTTGTCCATTTCTGCCAGTAGAGGGTTATGGACACGACAGTGGTCAGGTGATGCGGATTCCAAACGGCATTTGGAAGTATTGCCTTATTAAGGGGAGGAGTTATTTGGGGTCGGTCTTTCAGACCTGGTGGCCACGGCAACAGCTGGGAAATCCACGTTTGTACCCCACGTCGCCTCTCAACATAAGAAGACGCCGTATTATCAGGCGCAGTCCTTTCGTGGGCAAGCGGGCAAAAGGTTCCTCATTTCTGCCCCGTGACAGAGGGAGAGGAAAAAGGCTGCAGAAATCAGCCAGTTCCCAGGAACAGAAGCCCTCTCCCGCCTCTGCCAAGCCCTCAGTATGACGCTGGGGCTTTACAAGCAGAATCAGGCACGGTGGGGGCCCGTCTCAATGAATTTCAGCGCGCAGTGGGCTCACTCGCAATTAGACCCCTGGATCCTTCAGGTGATATCTCAGGGGTACAAATTGGAATTCGAGACGTCTCCCCCTCGCCGTTTCCTAAAGTCGGCTTTACCGATGTCTCCCTCTGACAGGGAGGCAGTTTTGGAAGCCATTCACAAGCTGTATTCCCAGCAGGTGATAATCAAGGTACCCCTCCTGCAACAGGGAACGGGGTATTATTCCACACTGTTGTGGTACCGAAGCCGGACGGCTCGGTGAGACCGATTCTAAATCTAAAATCTTGAACACTTGCATACGGAGGTTCAAATTCAAGATTGAGTCACTCAGAGCAGTGATTGCGAACCTGGAAGAAGGGGACTACATGATGTCTCGGGACATCAAGGATGCTTACCTTCATGTCCCAATTTACCCTTCTCACCAAGGGTACCTCAGGTTTGTGGTACAGAACTGTCACTATCCGTTTCAGACGCTGCCGTATGGATGGTCCACGGCACCCCGGGTCTTTACCAAGGTAATGGCCGAAATGATGATATTCCTTCGAAGGAAGGGAATTTTAGTTATCCCTTACTTGGACAATTCCCTGATAAGGGTAAGATCCAGGGAACAGTTGGAGGTCGGTGTAGCACTATCTCAGGTAGTGTTGCGGCAGCACGATTGGATTCTCAATATTCCAAAATCGCAGCTGATTCCGACGACTCGTCTTCTGTTCCTAGGGATGATCCTGGACACAGTCCAGAAAAAGGTGTTTCTCCCGGAGGAGAAAGTCAGGGAGTTATCCGAGCTAGCCGGGAACCTCCTATAACCGAGCCAAGTCTCAGTACATCAATGAAAGGGTTCTGGGAAAAATGGTGGCTTCCTACGAAGCAATCCCATTCGACAGATTCCACGCAAGAACTTTCCAGTGGGACCTGCTGGACAAATGGTCCGGGTCGCATCTTCAGATGCATCAGCGGATAACCCTGTCACCAAGCACAAGGGTGTCTCTCCTGTGGTGGTTGCAGAGTGCTCATCTTCTAGAGGGCCGCAGATTCGACATTCAGGACTGGGTCCTGGTGACCACGGATGCCAGCCTGCGAGGCTGGGGAGCAGTCACACAGGGAAGGAATTTCCAGAGCTTATGGTCAAGCCTGGAGACATCACTTCACATAAATATCCTGAAGCTAAGGGCCATTTACAATGCTCTAAGCTCAGCAAGACCTCTGCTTCAAGGTCACCCGGAGTTGATCCATTCGGACAACATCACGGCAGTCACCCACGTAAACAGACAGGGTGACACAAGAAGCAGGAGGGCAAGGCAGAAGCTGCAAGGATTCTTCGCTGGGCGGAAAATCATGTGATAGCACTGTCAGCAGTATTCATTCCGGGATTGGACAACTGGGAAGCAGACTTCCTCAGCAGACACGACCCCCACCCGGGAGAGTGGGGACTTCACCCAGAAGTCTTCCACATGTTTATAAAACTCGACAAGTATTGCGCCAGGTCAAGGGACCCTCAGGCAATAGCTGTAGACGCTCTGGTAACACAGTGGGTGTACCAGTCAGTGTATGTGTTCCCTCCTCTGCCTCTCATACCCAAGGTACTGAGAATTATAAGATGGAGAGGAGTAAGCACTATATTCGTGGCTCCGGATTGGCCAAGAAGGACTTGGTAACCGGAACTTCAAGAGATGCTCACGGAGGATCCGTGGCCTCTACCTCTAAGAAGGGACCTGCTCCAGCAAGGACCCTGTCTGTTCCAAGACTTACCGCGGCTGCGTTTGACGGCATGGCGGTTGAACGCCGGATCCTGAAGGAGAAAGGCATTCCGGATGAAGTCATTCCTATCCTGATCAAAGCCAGGAAAGATATAACCGCAAAACATTATCACCGCATTTGGCGAAAATATGTTGCGTGGTGCGAGGCCAGTAAGGCCCCGACGGAGGAATTTTCAACTAGGTCAATTCCTACATTTCCTGCAAACAGGAGTGTCTATGGGCCTGAAATGGGGGTCCATTAAGGTTCAAATTTCGGCCCTGTCAATTTTCTTCCAAAAAGAACTAGCTTCAGTCCCTGAAGTTCAGACGTTTGTGAAAGGGGTACTGTATATACAGCCTCCCTTTGTGCCTCCAGTGGCACCTTGGGATCTAAATGTAGTTTTTGGGTTCCAAAAGTCACATTGGTTTGAACCACTTAAATATGTGGAGTTAAAATATCTCACATGGAAAGTGGTCATGCTGTTGGCCCTGGCCTGGGCCAGGTGCGTGTCAGAATTGGCGGCTTTATCCTGTAAAAGCCCTCATCTGATTTTCCATTCGGACAGGGCGGAATTGAGGACTTGTCCTCAGTTTCTCCCTAAGGTGGTTTTCAGCGTTTCACCTGAATCAACCTATTGTGGTGCCTGCGGCTACTAGGGACTTGGAGGACTCCAAGTTGCTAGACGTTGTCAGGGCCCTGGAAATATAGGTTTCCAGGACGGCTGGAGTCAGAAAATCTGACTCGTTGTTTATTCTGTATGCACCCAACAAGCTGGGTGCTCCTGCTTCTAAGCAGACTATTGCTCGTTGGATTTGTAGTACAATTCAGCTTGCACATTCTGTGGCAGGCCTGCCACAGCCAAAATCTGTAAAAGCCCATTCCACAAGGAAGGTGGGCTCATCTTGGGCGGCTGCCCGAGGGGTCTCGGCTTTACAACTTTGCCGAGCAGCTACTAGGTCAGGAGCAAATACGTTTGTAAAATTCTACAAATTTGATACCCTGGCTGAGGAGGACCTGGAGTTCTTTCATTTGGTGCTGCAGAGTCATCCGCACTCTCCCGCCCGTTTGGGAGCTTTGGTATAATCCCCATGGTCCTTACGGAGTCCCCAGCATCCACTAGGACGTCAGAGAAAATAAGAATTTACTTACCGATAATTCTATTTCTCGTAGTCCGTAGTGGATGCTGGGCGCCCATCCCAAGTGCGGATTGTCTGCAATACTGGTACATAGTTATTGTTACCAAAAAATCGGGTTATTGCTGTAGTGAGCCATCTTTTCTAGAGGCTCCTCTGTTATCATGCTGTTAACTGGGTTTAGATCACAAGTTATATGGTGTGATTGGTGTGGCTGGTATGAGTCTTACCCGGGATTCAAAATCCTTCCTTATTGTGTACGCTCGTCCGGGCACAGTATCCTAACTGAGGCTTGGAGGAGGGTCATAGGGGGAGGAGCCAGTGCACACCAGGTTGTTCTAAAGCTTTACTTTTGTGCCCAGTCTCCTGCGGAGCCGCTATTCCCCTTGGTCCTTACGGAGTCCCCAGCATCCACTACGGACTACGAGAAATAGAATTATCGGTAAGTAAATTCTTATTTTTATAGAGAAACGGGAATGGTCATCAACGGCGTAACCATCAATGATTTTAAGCCACTGGGTGAGGGTTTATTCACCGATGGACTCAGGTGTGCATGCGCAGACCACAGCCGTAGGCTGCCGCTGGACCCCTGCAGCCGATGTTCATTATCCGTAAACAAACATTGATGGTGAAACTATTTACCATCGGTGTCAGACCATTTATGGTTGTTAGCCATGGTTGATCGATGGCCACCGTTAGGGGACGATGTATCAAGCTATCAAGAATTTATGTAACAAATACATACCAGATGTGTTTTAGTACACCTGAACAGACCTGTTTTGAAGGAACTTAATATGGGCCTGATTCATGTTTGTAAATAAAGCAAAAAACAACAACAAGCAACTGTGTGCCTGGAACAAACCATCTTGCCATGCAAGGGGAACAAATACATGTATATTGTTTCTGTGCAGGGTAAATACTGGCTGCTTTATTTTTACACTGCTGTTTAGATTTCAGTTTGAACACACCCCACCCAAATCTAACTCTCTCTGCACATGTTACATCTCCCCCACCTGCAGTGTAACATGGTTTTGCACAGTTGCTTGCTTTTTTTGCTTTACTTACAAACATGAATCAGGCCCTATATATTCACCTACATAATTCTAATTTCTGCCTAGATAATGTCAGCACTCTACTGTACATCCCTTACAAAAAATGAATTTGTATATTGCAGCCATGCATGTCTATTATTTGAAATGTGTGTTATCAGGCGAAATTTGGGAATGAGCAAACACCATATTTGTAAAGCTAATTTCCTGAATATGAACACGTTGAGGGATAGTTATGAAGCAGTTGTAACCAGTAACGTGCGGTGAGGTCACTGGTTGGGGAGGCACTGGCAGCTAACAAGCCCTCCCCCCCCCCCTGAAAAAATACAAAAAAAAAAAAGTGTGGTCCCCCAACACACCAGTAAAACCAGCACTAGGCAGAACCAGCCAGGGGGAGTAATGCCATAGCAGGGGAGACACTCAGTGTGGGGTCCCCCTGCCATAACATTAATCTGCCCCCCAGCCAGTCAGCCCAGGGTTGGAATTCCTCGGAAAGTGGGAACCCCAAAAAATTAAAATGGGGTCCCCCCTCCCGAGCAATAACCAGCACTGGGCTGATAGCCCAGTGCTATGCCCCGCACCCCTGGTGGCGGTGGGTGCGGGGTTCATTGTGTGTTAATAGTGTTCTTTACAGGTGGCCTACAAGTCCCAGTAAGCCTTCCCCAGCATGCTGGCACTTGGAGAACCACAAGTGCCAGCATGCCCGGACACCAAGGGCCTGCTGGCACCTGTAGTCCACCTGCAAAGAATAGTAATATTGTTCTTTACAGGTAGCCTACAGGTCCCAGCAAGCCTGCCCCAGCATGCTGGCACTTGGAGAACCACAAGTGCCAGCATGCCCGGACATAAAGTGCCCGCTGGCACCTGTAGTCCACCTGTAAAGAAAATATTAAAATAAAAACACCACACAAGTCTTGAAAATAAGCTTTATTAAACTGGGTCTTCACCTGGGGGCGGCGGCCTTTAAGCTCTTTTGCGTGGCCGCCGCCTTCCCAGGGCTTCCGGCATCTTCACCTGGGGGGGCGCCACCTCCCCAGGGCTTCCAGCGTCTTCACCTGGTGGGCGGCAGCTGCTAAGCTCTTTTGCATAGCCGCCGCCCAGCCAGGACTTCCGGCGTCTTCATTCTTCAGGAGCTCTTCACAGCTCCTCCTCCGCCGTCGGACTGACTCTCCTCCGCCTCGCGCTGACTTATATAAGTCAGCCGGAGGGGGCGGGGCGATGACGAGGCGAGCCGTGATTGGCTCGCGGCGGCCATCTTGAATTTCAAAAATGACGCTGAGGCGCCATTTTTGAAACTGGAACCGCTCCGCTGCCAAACTCTGCAGGATAAAGGTAATTTCCGCCGCCGCAACCCGCACCGCCGACGCCCGCTCCACCGCCGCATCCCGCCGCCCGCACCATCGCCGCATCCAGCCGCCCGAACCTCCTCTGCCAGCGTCGCCCACACAGTGATTGACAGCGGATCCAGTGACGGATCCGCTGGCCAATCACTGTGGCCTCACTGACAGGGACGTGCTTTCATAGGTTGAAAGCACGTCCCTGATGGAAAGCGGCACCACTAATGGTGCCGCTTTCCCATATATTTTCAATGGGCTTTTACAGCCCATGGCTAGTCCCCGCCCGTGCCCACCCCCCGCTCCCCATACTTTCCACAGTGATAACGGGAGGCACCACGATCGGTGCCTCCCAAACACATATACAAAACAGCAACGATAAGAATAATATTAAGAAGATACATATGGCACAGAATATGTGTCATATGCATCTTCTTTGTATTATCTTAATCATTATGACAGGGGAGGCACTGCCTCCCCTGCCTCCCCTGACTGCACGTCCCTGGTTGTAACTAAGGAGAAGTCCAGTAAAGACTATCCAACAAAAGGCATCTGACTGTTCAGTTAAGCCTCCGAGTGGCAGGATCTCCGGCAAATCTAGCCATAAGTGACCAAATGGCCTCTACTAAAAAATGTTTTTTAAAAAAAATTCATGCGGAGACATCTGTTTGCGTAAGAATACCTTACATTCAATGGATATAGGGGGTCATTCCGAGTTGATCGCTAGCTGCCGTTGTTCGCAGCGTAGCGATCAGGCTAAAAATCGGCATTTCTGCGCATGCATACGGGCCGCAGTACGCCCGCGCGAAGTACTTTCACACAAAACTATGCAGTTTAACACAAGGGAGAGCGACGCTTTTCTGTCGCTCTGCTGATCGGTGAGTCATTGACAGGAAGTGGGTGTTTCTGGGTGGTAACTGACCGTTTTCCGGGAGTGTGCTAAAAAACGCAGGCGTGACAGGTGAAAACGCAGGCGTGCCTGGGGAAACGGGGGAGTGGCTGGCCGAACGCAGGGCATGTTTGTGACGTCAAAGCAGGAACTAAACTGACTGAAGTGATCGCAAGGTAGGAGTAGGTCTGGAGCTACTCAGAAACGGCTTGAACATTTTTACGAGCAGTTCTGCTAACCTTTCGTTCGCACTTCTGCTAAGCTAGGATACACTCCCAGAGGGCGGCGGCTTAGCGTTTGCACTGCTGCTTCAAGCAGCTAGCGAGCGAACAACTCAGGATAAGGGCCAAAGTTAACACTGGAGATACTGTGGATATCTTCTATATTAAACAAAGTATCAGTGAACACTGTCTTCCCAATAGTTCAAAGTTTAACCAGCTCCAAAAATCAGCAAATGGCATTAACAACTCTCTCCTATGGAGACAGATGCTGGAGAGTTCTCTTCTGATCCCTCAACTCTTTCCTATTATTTGTGAGGGGTGTCGTATCTTAGGTCAACATGCTTTAGGTCAACATGAGAATGTCCACATGATCACAATGTCGACATTAACATGTTTACATTCATTCTGTCTGCACTGATTTTATGTCAACATGGAAGATTGTCGACCTAATGTCCCTGGTGTACCAACGGTCACTTAACTGTTACCAGCGGCAACAGTGTCTCCAGTGTCGTCTACCAGATCCGGGCAGTGATGTGTGCAGCAT
The DNA here is from genome assembly GCF_028390025.1 of Pseudophryne corroboree. NCBI lineage: Eukaryota > Metazoa > Chordata > Amphibia > Anura > Myobatrachidae > Pseudophryne > Pseudophryne corroboree. The sequence continues at coordinate 168,329,693 of NC_086448.1, read as the reverse complement.
ATCCAGCGCAGACCTGTTACAAACTGTGGGTTCTCATCAGTATTTCTCCCTTACACCTAATCCTCCCCCTAGTGCCTAACCCTAAACCCCCTCCCCGCAGCCTAACCCTAACCCTCCACATCGGTGCCTAACCCTAACTGTCGGCATTCTGAGAATGTTGACATTTCAGATCACAACATTGTGACTACGTCGACATTCTGAGGACATAGTACCTGTCAACATTTTGAATCATGTCAACATTCTATTGCTGACAATGTGTTGCCGACATTATAGAATGTCAATGTAGTTACTGTTGACCATCTGACCGGATACCTTTGTGTGCTCAGTTAGCACAGCCAGGACATAACCCGGAATGCCTTTTACTATTTGCCGGGACAGCAGCTTATCGGAAAAGCTGTCACAGCATGAGTGAAGTGACTAGAATCTGCCATCTTCTTTTGCTGCAAATTATGGTGATAAGCGATGTTAATTACTGGGGGAAAAATTACAAAGGATCTTAAATAGACCCTTAATAGCTGAAAAACAGCATTATTGGTAGAGATGTGCACTTGAAATTTTTCGGGTTTTGTGTTTTGGTTTTGGGTTCGGTTCCGCGGCCGTGTTTTGGGTTCGACCGCGTTTTGGCAAAACCTCACCGAATTTTTTTTGTCGGATTCGGGTGTGTTTTGGATTCGGGTGTTTTTTTCAAAAAACACTAAAAAACAGCTTAAATCATAGAATTTGGGGGTCATTTTGATCCCAAAGTATTATTAACCTCAAAAACCATAATTTCCACTCATTTTCAGTCTATTCTGAACACCTCACACCTCACAATATTATTTTTAGTCCTAAAATTTGCACCGAGGTCGCTGGATGACTAAGCTAAGCGACCCTAGTGGCCGACACAAACACCTGGCCCATCTAGGAGTGGCACTGCAGTGTCACGCAGGATGGCCCTTCCAAAAAACACTCCCCAAACAGCACATGACGCAAAGAAGAAAAAAAGAGGCGCAATGAGGTAGCTGTGTGAGTAAGCTAAGCAACCCTAGTGGCCGACACAAACACCTGGCCCATCTAGGAGTGGCACTGCAGTGTCACGCAGGATGGCCCTTCCAAAAAACACTCCCCAAACAGCACATGACGCAAAGAAGAAAAAAAGAGGCGCAATGAGGTAGCTGTGTGAGTAAGATAAGCGACCCTAGTGGCCGACACAAACACCTGGCCCATCTAGGAGTGGCACTGCAGTGTCACGCAGGATGGCCCTTCTAAAAAACACTCCCCAAACAGCACATGACGCAAAGAAGAAAAAAAGAGGCGCAATGAGGTAGCTGTGTGAGTAAGATAAGCGACCCTAGTGGCCGACATAAACACCTGGCCCATCTAGGAGTGGCACTGCAGTGTCACGCAGGATGGCCCTTCCAAAAAACACTCCACAAACAGCACATGACGCAAAGAAGAAAAAAAGAGGCGCAATGAGGTAGCTGTGTGAGTAAGATAAGCGACCCTAGTGGCCGACACAAACACCTGGCCCATCTAGGAGTGGCACTGCAGTGTCACACAGGATGGCCCTTCCAAAAAACACTCCCCAAACAGCACATGACGCAAAGAAGAAAAAAAGAGGCGCAATGAGGTAGCTGTGTGAGTAAGATAAGCGACCCTAGTGGCCGACACAAACACCTGGCCCATCTAGGAGTGGCACTGCAGTGTCACGCAGGATGGCCCTTCCAAAAAACACTCCCCAAACAGCACATGACGCAAAGAAGAAAAAAAGAGGCGCAATGAGGTAGCTGTGTGAGTAAGCTAAGCAACCCTAGTGGCCGACACAAACACCTGGCCCATCTAGGAGTGTCACTGCAGTGTCACGCAGGATGGCCCTTCCAAAAAACACTCCCCAAACAGCACATGACGCAAAGAAGAAAAAAAGAGGCGCAATGAGGTAGCTGTGTGAGTAAGATAAGCGACCCTAGTGGCCGACACAAACACCTGGCCCATCTAGGAGTGGCACTGCAGTGTCACGCAGGATGGCCCTTCCAAAAAACACTCCCCAAACAGCACATGACGCAAAGAAGAAAAAAAGAGGCGCAATGAGGTAGCTGTGTGAGTAAGATAAGCGACCCTAGTGGCCGACACAAACACCTGGCCCATCTAGGAGTGGCACTGCAGTGTCACGCAGGATGGCCCTTCCAAAAAACACTCCCCAAACAGCACATGACGCAAATAAAAATGAAAGAAAAAAGAGGTGCAAGATGGAATTGTCCTTGGGCCCTCCCACCCACCCTTATGTTGTATAAACAGGACATGCACACTTTAACCAACCCATCATTTCAGTGACAGGGTCTGCCACACGACTGTGACTGAAATGACGGGTTGGTTTGGACCCCCACCGAAAAAGAAGCAATTAATCTCTCCTTGCACAAACTGGCTCTACAGAGGCAAGATGTCCACCTCATCATCATCCTCCGATATATCACCGTGTACATCCCGCTCCTCACAGATTATCAATTCGTCCCCACTGGAATCCACCATCTCAGCTCCCTGTGTACTTTGTGGAGGCAATTGCTGCTGGTCAATGTCTCCACGGAGGAATTGATTATAATTCATTTTAATGAACATCATCTTCTCCACATTTTCTGGAAGTAACCTCGTACGCCGATTGCTGACAAGGTGAGCGGCGGCACTAAACACTCTTTCGGAGTACACACTTGTGGGAGGGCAACTTAGGTAGAATAAAGCCAGTTTGTGCAAGGGCCTCCAAATTGCCTCTTTTTCCTGCCAGTATAAGTACGGACTGTCTGACGTGCCTACTTGGATGCGGTCACTCATATAATCCTCCACCATTCTTTCAATGGGGAGAGAATCATATGCAGTGACAGTAGACGACATGTCCGTAATCGTTGTCAGGTCCTTCAGTCCGGACCAGATGTCAGCATCAGCAGTCGCTCCAGACTGCCCTGCATCACCGCCAGCGGGTGGGCTCGGAATTCTGAGCCTTTTCCTCGCACCCCCAGTTGCGGGAGAATGTGAAGGAGGAGATGTTGACAGGTCGCGTTCCGCTTGACTTGACAATTTTCTCACCAGCAGGTCTTTGAACCCCAGTAGACTTGTGTCTGCCGGAAAGAGAGATCCAAGGTAGGTTTTAAATCTAGGATCAAGCACGGTGGCCAAAATGTAGTGCTCTGATTTCAACAGATTGACCACCCGTGAATCCTTGTTAAGCGAATTAAGGGCTCCATCCACAAGTCCCACATGCCTAGCGGAATCGCTCCCTTTTAGCTCCTCCTTCAATGCCTCCAGCTTCTTCTGCAAAAGCCTGATGAGGGGAATGACCTGACTCAGGCTGGCAGTGTCTGAACTGACTTCACGTGTGGCAAGTTCAAAAGGTTGCAGAACCTTGCACAACGTTGAAATCATTCTCCACTGCGCTTGAGACAGGTACATTCCACCTCCTATATCGTGCTCAATTGTATAGGCTTGAATGGCCTTTTGCTGCTCCTCCAACCTCTGAAGCATATATAGGGTTGAATTCCACCTCGTTACCACTTCTTGCTTCAGATGATGGCAGGGCAGGTTCAGGCGTTTTTGGTGGTGCTCCAGTCTTCTGTACGTGGTGCCTGTACGCCGAAAGTGTCCCGCAATTCTTCTGGCCACCGACAGCATCTCTTGCACGCCCCTGTCGTTTTTTTTTTTAATTCTGCACCACCAAATTCAAGGTATGTGCAAAACATGGGACGTGCTGGAATTTGCCCATATTTAATGCACACACAATATTGCTGGCGTTGTCCGATGCCACAAATCCACAGGAGAGTCCAATTGGGGTAAGCCATTCCGCGATGATCTTCCTCAGTTGCCGTAAGAGGTTTTCAGCTGTGTGCGTATTCTGGAAACCGGTGATACAAAGCGTAGCCTGCCTAGGAAAGAGTTGGCGTTTGCGAGATGCTGCTACTGGTGCCGCCGCTGCTGTTCTTGCGGCGGGAGTCCATACATCTACCCAGTGGGCTGTCACAGTCATATAGTCCTGACCCTGCCCTGCTCCACTTGTCCACATGTCCGTGGTTAAGTGGACATTGGGTACAACTGCATTTTTTAGGACACTGGTGAGTCTTTTTCTGACGTCCGTGTACATTCTCGGTATCGCCTGCCTAGAGAAGTGGAACCTAGATGGTATTTGGTAACGGGGGCACACTACCTCAAGAAATTGTCTAGTTCCCTGTGAACTAACGGCGGATACCGGACGCACGTCTAACACCAACATAGTTGTCAAGGCCTCAGTTATCCGCTTTGCAACAGGATGACTGCTGTGATATTTCATCTTCCTCGCAAAGGACTGTTGGACAGTCAATTGCTTGGTGGAAGTAGTAAAAGTGGGCTTACGACTTCCCCTCTGGGATGACCATCGACTCCCAGCAGCAACAACAGCAGCGCCAGCAGCAGTAGGCGTTACACGCAAGGATGCATCGGAGGAATCCCAGGCAGGAGAGGACTCGTCAGAATTGCCAGTGACATGGCCTGCAGGACTATTGGCATTCCTGGGGAAGGAGGAAATTGACACTGAGGGAGCTGGTGGGGTGGTTTGCGTGAGCTTGGTTACAAGAGGAAGGGATTTACTGGTCAGTGGACTGCTTCCGCTGTCGCCCAAAGTTTTTGAACTTGTCACTGACTTATTATGAATGCGCTGCAGGTGACGTATAAGGGAGGATGTTCCGAGGTGGTTAACGTCCTTACCCCTACTTATTACAGCTTGACAAAGGCAACACACGGCTTGACAAATGTTGTCCGCATTTCTGGTGAAATACTTCCACACCGAAGAGCTGATTTTTTTGGTATTTTCACCAGGCATGTCAACGGCCCTATTCCTCCCACGGACAACAGGTGTCTCCCCGGGTGCCTGACTTAAACAAACCACCTCACCATCAGAATCCTCCTTGTCAATTTCCTCCCCAGCGCCAGCAACACCCATATCCTCCTCATCCTGGTGTACTTCAACACTGACATCTTCAATCTGACTATCAGGAACTGGACTGCGGGTGCTCCTTCCAGCACTTGCAGGGGGCGTGCAAATGGTGGAAGGCGCATGCTCTTCACGTCCAGTGTTGGGAAGGTCAGGCATCGCAACCGACACAATTGGACTCTCCTTGTGGATTTGGGATTTGGAAGAACGCACAGTTCTTTGCGGTGCTTTTGCCAGCTTGAGTCTTTTCATTTTTCTAGCGAGAGGCTGAGTGCTTCCATCCTCGTGTGAAGCTGAACCACTAGCCATGAACATAGGCCAGGGCCTCAGCCGTTCCTTGCCACTTCGTGTGGTAAATGGCATATTGGCAAGTTTACGCTTCTCCTCCGACAATTTTATTTTAGATTTTGGAGTCCTTTTTTTACTGATATTTGGTGTTTTGGATTTTACATGCTCTGTACTATGACATTGGGCATCGGCCTTGGCAGACGACGTTGCTGGCATTTCATCGTCTCGGCCATGACTAGTGGCAGCAGCTTCAGCACGAGGTGGAAGTGGATCTTGATCTTTCCCTAATTTTGGAACCTCAACATTTTTGTTCTCCATATTTTAATAGGCACAACTAAAAGGCACCTCAGGTAAACAATGGAGATGGATGGATACTAGTATACTTATGGATGGACCAGCGACTGCCGACACAGAGGTAGCTACAGCCGTGGACTACCGTACTGTGTCTGCTGCTAATATAGACTGGATGATAATGAGATGAAATTAATATATATATATATAATATCACTAGTACTGCAGCCGGACAGGTATATATATTTATTATGTAATGACTGATGACGGACCTGCTGGACACTGTCAGCTCAGCAGCACCGCAGACTGCTACAGTAAGCTACTATAGTAGTATGTATCAAGAAGAAAGAGAAAAAAAAAAACCACGGGTAGGTGGTATACAATTATGGATGGACCAGCGACTGCCGACACAGAGGTAGCTACAGCCGTGGACTACCGTACTGTGTCTGCTGCTAATATAGACTGGATGATAATGAGATGAAATTAATATATATATATATATATATAATATCACTAGTACTGCAGCCGGACAGGTAGATATATTTATTATGTAATGACTGATGACGGACCTGCTGGACACTGTCAGCTCAGCAGCACCGCAGACTGCTACAGTAAGCTACTATAGTAGTATGTATAAAGAAGAAAAAAAAAAACCCACGGGTAGGTGGTATACAATTATGGATGGACGAGCGACTGCCGACACAGAGGTAGCTACAGCCGTGTCTGCTGCTAATATAGACTGGATGATAATGAGATGAAATCAATATATATTATATCACACTAGTACTGCAGCCGGACAGGTAGATATATTTATTATGTAATGACTGATGACGGACCTGCTGGACACTGTCAGCTCAGCAGCACCACAGACTGCTCCAGTAAGCTACTATAGTAGTATGTATAAAGAAGAAAGAAAAAGAAAAAAACCACGGGTAGGTGGTATACAATTATGGATGGACGAGCGACTGCCGACACATAGGTAGCTACAGCCGTGGACTACCGTACTGTGTCTGCTGCTAATATAGACTGGATGATAATGAGATGAAATCAATATATATTATATCACACTAGTACTGCAGCCGGACAGGTAGATATATTTATTATGTAATGACTGATGACGGACCTGCTGGACACTGTCAGCTCAGCAGCACCGCAGACTGCTACAGTAAGCTACTATAGTAGTATGTATAAAGAAGAAAGAAAAAAAAAAAACACGGGTAGGTGGTATACAATTATGGATGGACGAGCGACTGCCGACACAGAGGTAGCTACAGCCGTGGACTACCGTACTGTGTCTGCTGCTAATATAGACTGGATGATAATGAGATGAAATCAATATATATTATATCACACTAGTACTGCAGCCGGACAGGTAGATATATTTATTATGTAATGACTGATGACGGACCTGCTGGACACTGTCAGCTCAGCAGCACCGCAGACTGCTACAGTAAGCTACTATAGTAGTATGTATAAAGAAGAAAGAAAAAAAAAAAACCACGGGTAGGTGGTATACAATTATGGATGGACGAGCGACTGCCGACACAGAGGTAGCTACAGCCGTGGACTACCGTACTGTGTCTGCTGCTAATATAGACTGGATGATAATGAGATGAAATCAATATATATTATATCACACTAGTACTGCAGCCGGACAGGTAGATATATTTATTATGTAATGACTGATGACGGACCTGCTGGACACTGTCAGCTCAGCAGCACCGCAGACTGCTACAGTAAGCTACTATAGTAGTATGTATAAAGAAGAAAGAAAAAGAAAAAAACCACGGGTAGGTGGTATACAATATTATATATATATTATATACAATTATATATATATATATATATATATATATATAGTAAAAATTCGGCACTCACTTCCATAAGAATAAACAGCATGCCTGGTGCCATCCAAGGTGATAATTCACAAAATACACAGAGCCAAGATTGGCGGCACTCACGGACTTTTCAAAGCTAAATGACCACAGAAGCCCTTTAGCGCTTTACGTTTCGGTTTATTCAAACCTTCATCAGAAGCAAAATACATCTTACAAAAAACATACCTTTATACATATACATTTCACCACACGTGCAAACAATCTCCGGAGCCCCGGAAGCGGATATCCGGTTGCGTCATCTCACACTGACACGCCTGCCCAGCTGATGACGCTTCCCGGCCACTGTGTACACCATCACCATAGAAACATCTACAAAATACATGAAGAGTACCGGATACAATGTTAAAATATCAAAAAGCACTAAGTGTGTCAGCATATCAATGTTACATTCACTTTAGTAACATTTACATATAACAATGAAACATTATTAATGTCATTGATAAATAAGTATAAGACAGGGTTAGAACAATAAAACAATGCCAGTATGTTCCGCAATGTCCAAGCAAGGGGATATTATTTATTTACAGATGTTTATATCTTTATTTATATTTATAAAGAGAAGGCTAATTTACAAAAAACAATTAAAGGATAATGACTCATTTAAGCCAAAGGGAGACACCGTGTTTAACAAATGTATCCACCGTGCCTCTTTCTGAAGTAACAGCCTTGCTCTATCTCCCCCACGATTAGACAAAGGGACGTGATCCAACATTTTGTATCTCAAAGAGGACAAATTGTGTCTACATTCCTTAAAATGTTTAGCTACTGGCTGATCAATCTGTTTTCCTTCTAATATTTGTTTTATGGCACTCCTGTGCTGGGTCATTCTCTCTTTAAATTGGCAGATAGTTTTGCCAATGTAGTATAACCCGCACGGGCATCTCAGACAATATACTACATATCTACTAGTACATGTTAAGACATGTGTTATCCTAATGCGTTTTCCTGATTGCGGATGCAAAATGTAATCACCTGTTTCCAAATACAGACAAGTGGTGCAACCCGTACATTTATAGTTACCAGGCTTTCTCGTAAGAAATGTAGTATTGTTTTTACTATTAGAGGCGAACGAAGAGATGTCAGCGTGTACAACCATATCACGTATGTTGCGACCACGTTTATAACATGGTAACAATCTATGTGCCGACAAACTTGTCAGACCAGGATCGGTTTGAATAATCGGCCAAATTCTTTTTGCCGTATTCATGATTTTATGACTGGAACTGGTGTATTGTGTTACACATACCATAGCTTTGTCAGTATTCTTTACAGATCTGGATGCAGTAGACACGGGCGGTGTTTGTAATGCTCGTGTCATAGCTTGTTGTAACAGGGTATTTGAGTATCCCCGTTGCAAAAATCTGTTAGTTAATGTCTGCATTTGTTTTTGCTTATCTTCCGCATTACTGCAAATGCGGTGAATGCGGAGATATTGTGAATATGGAAGACCATTTACCAATGATCTCGGGTGATGACTAGATGACATTAACAGACAATTTACATCTGTGGGTTTTGTATATACAGAAGTAACAAATTTTTCACTATTTTTGGTGATGTTAACATCCAAAAAATGGATGTTATCAAATTGTATGTTATAAGTGAATTTAATAGACTCATCTATGGAATTAGCATATTCCATCATTAGAATGAAATCCTCTCTAGAACCAGTCCAAAGCATAAATACATCGTCGATGTAGCGTGTATACATCGCGATATGTGGACTGAATTGCGCATCAGAAAAGAACATTTTTTGTTCGACGTCAAACATAAAGGCATTTGCGTATGCAGGAGCTGCGCAAGAACCCATTGCGCAGCCCTGCAGTTGCCTATGAAATTCATTGTTAAAAAGGAAATAGTTACGGTGCAGGGTTAACCAAATTAAGGACATAAAAAAATTCACATCTGGCCCTGTAAAATGAATACTGCTTTCAATCAAGGCTTTGACCGCTTGTAGCCCTCGATCATGAGGGATACTAGTATAAAGGCTTACTACGTCGGCCGTACAAAGCCAACACTGATCTGCAGAAATGGTTATTGTATTTAATTTTTTCAAAAATGTGGCAGTATCTTTTAAATATGTAGCTTGATTTTGTATTACTGGTTGTAAATAATGATCTATGTATTTAGCAACCTGTGAATACAACGATTCCCTCGCTGAGATAATAGGCCGCCCTGGAGGTGACACTGCGTTTTTATGTAGCTTGGGAATCGTGTATAGTACAGGTATGCGGGGAGAGCTGACAATCAGGGCTGATGATGTTTTTGTAGAGATAACTCCCCCTTCTACTGCCTGATCAAGCAATACCTGCAATTCATGCAAATATCCCTGTGTAGGGTCAGATGCTAATTTAACATATACATCTGGGTCGCCCAACTGGCGATATATCTCAGCTTTATAATCGGCAATATTCTGAATCACTATGCCCCCACCTTTATCGGCGGGGCGCACAGTGATATCGGAATAGGTCGATAAATCTTTTAGTGCCTTGCGTTCAGCCGCAGTGATATTACAAGGAAATTGGTCTGTTTGCAAAGCACATTCATCAATACAGCTGGACATGGTTTTAGTAAATGCTTTTATAGCTGAGTTATTAGAATAGGGATCAAACTCAGATTTGGCCACAACAGGACTATCAGTGGTGTTCACTAGTTCATCTCTGCATTTATCATTAAAAAACTCTTTAAGACGTAGTTGCCTGTTGAAACGGCTTAAATCAATTTTACTTTCAAATACCTTGTGTGTATTCGTGGGCACAAAGTTAAGTCCTTTGGAAAGAACTCTGATCTCAGTCTCTGTCAATGTTCTAGAAGATAAGTTGAAGATCACTTCTTGGTTTTTGAATTCCTGCCTCCTCTCCCTCTGGCATTGTTTGCCGCGCCGCGTTCTTGTTCTGCAGGGCTGTCTCGTTGGGCCCTGGTCTGCATTCCTAAAGGGACTCGTGTTGTAGTTTTTCCTTTACTACCAGTGGGTTGATCAGAGTCACTGTTGGTACCTCCACTGGAAGTGTCACCTTCTGCCTGAAAGCGGCGTCTCCTTCTGTAATTTTTCGTCCGGAATGGTTTTTGAGTTCCGGAAGGATTATTAGCCCAGATATATACCTGGTTCTGTTCGTAATCCTTAACCACAGTGTCATGTTTCTTAGTCTTGAATTTTATGAGATCAGATTTGTATTTGTCCACTTGCTGAGTAAGTTTGGTCATCCACTCTCCTGAAATGTCAGCTGAAATCTTGGAGAGATGTTCTTCTTCAAATACAGAGATTTTTTGTCGTACTGATTCAAGCTCTCTTGTCGCCTCCTCCACCACAAGCAAAATAAGGTCAAACGATGCTTTATTCAAAACTGCAGCCCATTTTCTGCAAAACTCTGGGTTATGCCTACCAATGGTGGGATTGTTCCGAATTCTAAATCCCCGTGGTAGCATTTTTTCTCTGTAATAATCAGACAGAGATACCCCGTGTAGAAAAAAGTCTGTTTCACGGTTCTTTAACTTCAATAGCTGCAGATATAATTGCTCAACGGTCTCAGCTGCAGTAGCAGACGACATTTTCTCTTTGAATAATATTCTTTCGGCATCAACATCAGATAATATCAATTGCTCTCCCTGTAATAAACTTGTATGCCGGAATCCAGTCACCTCCTCATGTAGTGTGTCCATGTTACACCACGAGTGTGACAAACCCACCACAAATATTGACGAGTCTGATGCTGAAATAGCTGCAATATGCCAGCAGCGTAATATGCAGGTGCCTTAATAAATAAGCCCGTCCAGCCGGAGCAAGCTCTATACATATAGTAAAAATTCGGCACTCACTTCCATAAGAATAAACAGCATGCCTGGTGCCATCCAAGGTGATAATTCACAAAATACACAGAGCCAAGATAGGCGGCACTCACGGACTTTTCAAAGCTAAATGACCACAGAAGCCCTTTAGCGCTTTACGTTTCGGTTTATACAAACCTTCATCAGAAGCAAAATACATCTTACAAAAAACATACCTTTATACATATACATTTCACCACACGTGCAAACAATCTCCGGAGCCCCGGAAGCGGATATCCGGTTGCGTCATCTCACACTGACACGCCTGCCCAGCTGATGACGCTTCCCGGCCACTGTGTACACCATCACCATAGAAACATCTACAAAATACATGAAGAGTACCGGATACAATGTTAAAATATCAAAAAGCACTAAGTGTGTCAGCATATCAATGTTACATTCACTTTAGTAACATTTACATATAACAAGATCTGTAAAGAATACTGACAAAGCTATGGTATGTGTAACACAATACACCAGTTCCAGTCATAAAATCATGAATACGGCAAAAAGAATTTGGCCGATTATTCAAACCGATCCTGGTCTGACAAGTTTGTCGGCACATAGATTGTTACCATGTTATAAACGTGGTCGCAACATACGTGATATGGTTGTACACGCTGACATCTCTTCGTTCGCCTCTAATAGTAAAAACAATACTACATTTCTTACGAGAAAGCCTGGTAACTATAAATGTACGGGTTGCACCACTTGTCTGTATTTGGAAACAGGTGATTACATTTTGCATCCGCAATCAGGAAAACGCATTAGGATAACACGTCTTAACGTGTACTAGTAGATATGTAGTATATTGTCTGAGATGCCCGTGCGGGTTATACTACATTGGCAAAACTATCTGCCAATTTAAAGAGAGAATGACCCAGCACAGGAGTGCCATAAAACAAATATTAGAAGGAAAACAGATTGATCAGCCAGTAGCTAAACATTTTAAGGAATGTAGACACAATTTGTCCTCTTTGAGATACAAAATGTTGGATCACGTCCCTTTGTCTAATCGTGGGGGAGATAGAGCAAGGCTGTTACTTCAGAAAGAGGCACGGTGGATACATTTGTTAAACACGGTGTCTCCCTTTGGCTTAAATGAGTCATTATCCTTTAATTGTTTTTTGTAAATTAGCCTTCTCTTTATAAATATAAATAAAGATATAAACATCTGTAAATAAATAATATCCCCTTGCTTGGACATTGCGGAACATACTGGCATTGTTTTATTGTTCTAACCCTGTCTTATACTTATTTATCAATGACATTAATAATGTTTCATTGTTATATGTAAATGTTACTAAAGTGAATGTAACATTGATATGCTGACACACTTAGTGCTTTTTGATATTTTAACATTGTATCCGGTACTCTTCATGTATTTTGTAGATGTTTCTATGGTGATGGTGTACACAGTGGCCGGGAAGCGTCATCAGCTGGGCAGGCGTGTCAGTGTGAGATGACGCAACCGGATATCCGCTTCCGGGGCTCCGGAGATTGTTTGCACGTGTGGTGAAATGTATATGTATAAAGGTATGTTTTTTGTAAGATGTATTTTGCTTCTGATGAAGGTTTGAATAAACCGAAACGTAAAGCGCTAAAGGGCTTCTGTGGTCATTTAGCTTTGAAAAGTCCGTGAGTGCCGCCTATCTTGGCTCTGTATATATATATATATATATATATATATATATTAAACTGGTGGTGATTATTAAACTGGTGGTCAGGTCACTGGTCACACTATCAGCAACTTGCAAGTAGTACTCCTAAGCAGACAATCACAATATATATTATACTGGTGGTCAGTGTGGTCACAATGGCAGTGTGGCACTCTGGCAGCAAAAGTGTGCACTGTACGTTATATGTACTCCTGAGTCCTGCTCTCAGACTCTAACTGCTCCCCACTGTCAGTGTCTCCCCCACAAGTCAGATAATACAGTCACACTATCTATCACTTCAGCAAGTAACTAGTCTAGTACTCCTCCTAATGCTCCCCAAAATTACTACTGTGTCTCTCTCTACTGTCTCACTCTCTTCTCTATAAACGGAGAGGACGCCAGCCACGTCCTCTCCCTATGAATCTCAATGCACGTGTGAAAATGGCGGCGACGCGCGGCTCCTTATATAGAATCCGAGTCTCGCGATAGAATCCGAGCCTCGCGAGAATCCGACAGCGGGATGATGACGTTTCGGGCGCGCTCGGGTTAACCGAGCAAGGCGGGAAGATCCGAGTCGCTCGGACCCGTGTAAAAAAAAATGAAGTTCGGGCGGGTTCGGATTCCGAGGAACCGAACCCGCTCATCTCTAATTATTGGTCAAATGAGCAGATTCAAGAGGGCTTCACTATCAAATACATTTATCAGTGCCGGATTTACTGTCTATCATGATCAAAATTGGATAAAACCCAATGAGATATTGATCGGAGATCTTTTTTGACTGTAGAAGGAGACAATTAATGATCTCGTCTGTATGTTCGACTCTAGTAATCATTACTTTTCTCTTACCTCCTAGAGGATGCTGGGGTCCATTTTAGTACCATGGGGTATAGACGGTTCCGCAGGAGCCTTCAGCACGTTAAGACTTTTTAACAGTGTGAACTGGCTCCTCTATGCCCCTCCTCCAGACCCCAGTTTAGAAAATGTGCCCGGGAGACTGGATGCACACTAGTGGAGCTCTACAGAGTTCTGATGGAAAAGACTTTGTTAGGTTTTTTATTTTACAGAGAAGCTGCTGGCCACAGTCTCCCTGCTTCGTGGGACTTAGGGGGAGAAGTAGGAACCAACTTCTCCATTAGTTCAATGGCTCTGCTTCTGCTGACAGGACACCATTAGCTCCTGAAGGGTACTGAACACAGCCCTTGCCTGGCTGCTGTTCACTCCCACAGCACTGCCGCCACCCCCTAACAGAGCCAGAAATCAGAAGGCTGGTGAGTATTTACCGGAGACCTGCAGAGTGGGGTCCTCCGGTCATCATGGCGGCACAAAGGTACCAGCACAGCGCGGGACGTTGTGCACAAACATGTCTCTCAGCAAAGAGTGCACAGCACGCGGGGGGGCGCTCTGGGGGACATGGTGAAATCCTTACTCTCACTGGCATAACAGTACACACATGGGAGCCACTGGTGTACATACCCCTGCCAGTATAAATATTATATTTACTGAGGCTGAACCGTGCCATTACAGGGGGTGGGGCTTCTCCTCAGACTTGCTAGTAACACTCAATTGGCTCCATTTTCTCCTCACAGAGACGCCGGAGCGCTGATCCTGAACGCTGCTTCTCCTCACACATCGCTGATACAAGTACCAGGGTGTTATAGAAGGGGAAGGGAGCACATAGTATACTGAGGTTTGGGGACTTCATATTGGATAAAAGCGCTGTGGTTGTATATATATATATATATATATTTATATAGGGCACGTGGTGTGGACTGGCAATTCCCTCTGGGTCCCTCTGACAGACATTAGGGTAGTTCTGTCCCCAGTAGCTCCCCTGTGTGTGAGTGGTGTGACTGTACAGGTGTGTACCATGTCTAGAGAAAGTTCTTCCCCAGAGGAACCCATTTTGGAGGCACAAGAGTGTTCTGAGTCGGTGTGGGTGAGAAAGTTGCAGAGTAATATGTCTAAACTGGCAAAGAAATTGTCTGAGTCTGAACAACAGACAAAGTATTGGAGACAGTCTGTGAAGGATGCACTGTTTGCTGATTCCTCCACGTCTTCCACTCGGGACCCCTCCAGTTCCCAGAAAAGGTCTCTGGCCCAAATTATGCAAAGGGACACTGACACAGATTCCGACACAGAGGTCAACACTGGGGATTTGAGGGGGGTAGACCCCAAACTGGCTAAGAGCATTCAATGTATGATAGTCGCTATAAAAGAGGTGTTAGAATTTACTGACACAACACCTGAGGAAAGAGATTATTTTAAATTAAATAAAAAACAGGTGGTGACCTTTCCTCCATCTAAGGACTTAAATGCATTCTTTGAGGAATCCTGGGCTAACCCGGAAAAGAAGTTTGCTATACCTAGAAGGTTGCGGGTAGCGTACCCTTTCCCTGAAGAGGACAGGCGTAAGTGGGAGTCGCCCCCAATTGTAGACACCTCAGTCTCTAGGTTGTCGAAGAAAATCATTTTACCTGCCCCAGGGTCAGCTTCATTAAAAGAACCTGCTGACCACAAATTAGAGTCGACTTTAAAGTCCATCTATATTGCTACAGGTACGTTACTTAGGCCCAAAATTGCTTCTGCGTGGGTAGGTAACGCAGTGGAAAAGTGGGCAGACAACTTGATTGTTAATATTGACACGGTCGATAAAGATGATATGCTTCTAATTCTAGGTCATATCAAAGATTCTGCAGGTTACTTAGTTGAGGCTATGAAGGACGTTGGCTTACTGGGCTCAAGGGTCTCTGCTATGGCGATTTCAGCCCGCAGGGCACTCTGGATCTGCCAATGGAATGCTGACACAGAATCCAAAAGAAATATTGAGGCGCTCCCCTACAATGGTGAGGCCCTCTTTGGTGAGATGCTGGATGCCATGATATCAACTACTACATCTGGCAAATCACCATTTCTGACGTCGGCAGCTGCACCGGCTAAAGAAGTATATCATTCTCATACTATGCAGTCCTTTCGGCCCAACAAGTACAAAAAGGCTAAGAGTATCCCTTTTTTCACAGGAAAAGGGAGAGGAAGAGGTAGAAAACCTACAACACCATCAGGCTCCCAGGAGCAGAAGTCAGCAACTACTTCTGCAAAAGCCACAGCATGACGCTGGGGCTCCCCTGCGGGAGTGCGATCGAATGGGGGCACATCTACTATTTTTCAGCCAGGTCTGGGTTCACTCAGATCTGGATCCTTGGATATTACAGATAGTTTCCCAAGGTTACAGGTTGCAATTTCAAGACCTTCCCCCATGCCGATTTTTCAAATCAGCCTTGCCAGTTTCTGCTCAGGACAGCATAAAGGTCCTGAACGCAATACACAAATTATGTCAAGATAAAGTAATTTCCTTAGTTCCTGCCGAACAAAAGAGTCAAGGCTTTTATTCAAGCCTGTTTGTGGTGCCGAAGCCGGATGGCTTGGTCAGACCGATTTTAAACCTAAAATCTCTGAATCTTTATTTGAAAAGGTTCAAATTCAAGATTGAGTCCTTGAGAGCAGGGATTTCCAGCTTGGAAGAAAAGGAATTTCTGGTGTCAGTGGACTTCAAGGATGCTTACTTGCATGTCCCCATTTACCCGCCACATCAAGCATACCTAAGGTTTGCGGTTCAGGATTGCCACTACCAATTCCAAACAATACCGTTCGGGCTCTCCACTGCTCCGAGAATATTCACCAAGGTGATGGCGGAGATGATGGTTCTCCTTCGCAAGCAAGGAGTCAGCATAATTCCATACTTGGACGATCTCCTCATAAAAGCGAGATCCAGGGACAAGCTACTCCAGAACATAGCATTATCCCTGATGGTACTTCAACAGCACGGTTGGATCATCAACTTTCCAAAATCTCAGTTGGAACCGACAATGAGATTATCATTTCTGGGAATGATACTGGACACCGAGGTACAGAGAGTATTTCTACCGATGGAAAAGGCTCAGGAGATCCAGAGCATGGTCAAACAAATTTTGAGACCACGAAGAGTATCAATTCATCAGTGCATTCGCCTGCTGGGGAAAATGGTAGCTGCTTACGAGGCACTACAATATGGCCGATTCCATGCCAGGGTCTTCCAGTGGGACCTACTGGACAAGTGGTCCGGGTCGCATCTCCACATGCATCAAAGGATAATCTTGTCAGCGAAAGCCAGAATTTCGCTCCTGTGGTGGCTACAAATTTCTCACCTCCTGGAGGGACACAGGTTCGGGATTCAGGCCTGGATCCTGGTGACCACGGATGCAAGTCTCCGAGGATGGGGAGCAGTCACGCAAGGCGAAAGCTTCCAAGTAAGATGGTCAAGTCAAGAAACTCTCCTTCACATAAACATTCTGGAGTTGAGAGCTGTGTACAACAGTCTTCATCAAGCGGCACACCTTCTTCAAGGTTGTCCCATACAGATCCAGTCAGACAATGTAACGGCAGTAGCTTACATAAACCGTCAAGGCCGAACAAAAAGCAGAGCGGCAATGGCAGAGGTGACAAAGATACTCCTCTGGGCAGAAAAGCATGCAAAAGCTCTGTCGGCGACTTTCATTCCGAGAGTGGACAACTGGGAAGCAGACTTCCTCAGCAGACACGATCTCCATCCAAGAGAATGGGGCCTCCACCCAGAAGTCTCTGCGGAGGTAGCAAGTTGTTGGAGCGTTCCTCAAGTGGATATGATGGCATCGCACCTCAACAAGAAGCTTCAGAAATATTGTTCCAGGTCGAGAGACCCACAAGCACTAGCAGTAGATGCACTGGTGACCCAGTGGATGTTTCAGTCGGTGTATCTATTCCCTCCACTTCCACTAATTCCAAAAGTTCTCAAGATTATCAGAAGAGCAAGGGTTCGAGCAATCCTCATTGCTCCAGACTGGCCAAGGAGGGCTTGGTATCCAGATCTTCAAGAGTTATTACTGGAAGATCCTCGGCCTCTTCCTCTTCGCGAGGACCTGCTTCAGCAGGGGCCGTTAGTTTATCAGGACTTACCGCGGCTGCGTTTGATGGCATGGCTGTTGAGCACCAGATCCTAGCCCGTAAGGGTATTCCCAATGAAGTAATTCCCACACTTATTCTGGCCAGGAAAGGTGTAACGTCCAAACATTACCATCGTATTTGGAGAAAATATGTATCTTGGTGTGAATCCAAGAAGTCTCCTGCGGTGGAGTTTCAATTAGGACGACTTCTCCTATTTCTACAGGCGGGTGTGGATGCTGGATTGAAATTAGGGTCTATCAAGGTCCAAATTTCGGCCTTGTCCGTTTTCTTTCAGAAACAGTTGGCTTCCCTTCCTGAGGTCCAAACGTTCGTGAAGGGGGTTCTGCGCATCCAACCTCCCTTTGTGCCTCCTGCGGCGCCATGGGATCTTAACGTGGTGCTGCAGTTCCTTAAATTGGACTGGTTTGAGCCTCTGCTAAAGGACGTTTCTCACTTGGAAAGTGGTCCTGCTGTTGGCCTTGGCTTCAGGCAGACGAGTGTCTGAGTTAGGAGCTCTGTCACACAAGAGTCCTTATTTAATATTTCATGAAGATAGGGCTGAACTGAGAACACGTCAGCACTTTCTTCCGAAGGTTGTGTCTTCTTTCCATATCAACCAACCAGTGGTGGTGCCAGTGGCTTCTGACACCTCAGCCGTTTCAAAGTCCTTGGATGTCGTCAGAACGTTGAGGACTTATGTTTCAAGAACGGCTCGCATAAGGAAAACAGAATCTTTGTTTGTCCTTTATGACACCAACAAGATTGAGTGTCCTGCTTCTAAGCAGACTATTGCGCGCTGGATCAAGGGTACCATTCAGCACGCTCATTCCACAGCAGGATTGCCATTACCGACTTAGGTAAAAGCCCACTCTACAAGGAAAGTGGGTTCGTCCTGGGCGTCTGCCCAGGGTGTCTCGGCATTGCAGATCTGCCGAGCTGCTACTAGGTCAGGGGCAAACACGTTTGCTAAGTTTTATAAGTTTGACACCTTGGCTGCTGAAGACCTTAAATTTGGTCAGTCAGTTCTGCAAGAACATTAGTGCCGAAGGCTCCTGCGGAACCGTCTATACCCCATGGTACTTAAATGGACCCCAGCATCCTCTACGTACTACGAGAAAAGGATTTACCAGCAGGTAATGAAAATCCTATTTTCTCATAATTGTCAGAAATTTATGGATACCGGGACTTCAGAGTATTAATTAATTTCCATATAGACTAAACACACTTTAAAAAATGTAAAAGTTAACCCTCCATATTAATACCCTGAAGCAGGCAGTCAAGTTTATACTGTAGGTTCTTGTCTTATGAATTTTCATCCAAAATTAGGTCACTTTGCTGTTTTTACTAGGTCACCCTGATCCTCTTCAATAAATTAAGAGTTTCTCACAATTGCCTAATATTTGTATATTTTCCATAATTTTTGGGGTAATTTAGAAAGTTATTGAGAAATTTAATTTGATTTTGGAAGAGTGACAACTTTCCTCAGTATTAGTATTATAGAACTATAGCTACAGTTCCCATTGTTACCATTTTTTTTTCCACTTTTCAATCATTCCCTCACCTTCTCATCTCTCTTCTTTCTCTCTCTGCCACTCACTCTCTTTTCTTATTTCTTTCTCCACCCCCATTTCTCTCCATGTGTGCCTCACAATCTGTTTGTGTATCCTACCTTTGTATGTATGTGTGTGTGTGTGTGTGTGTGTGTGTCTCCCTCTCTCCACCTTTCTCTCTTTTAAAGGAGGCTGATACAGTATGTATTTCAAGTTCCCACAACCCTTGTTAATATACCCTGTGCTTTGGACCACTTTGGACCCAAACCTGTGACTGTGCTTCGGCCTGGGGCGAATTGGAATAGAAAACTTGCCAGGAAAATTTATGGAAGCAGCCGTAATGCGGGTGTGGTCTGATGAAGGGGTGGGGTATGTTGAGGGGGGCGGGATCCCTCCTCATAGGGCCTCATTGTACGCAATTGCGGCCTTCCATGTGTCTTTTGCTGCAGTTGTGTTTGAGATCAGGGGCGGATTGGGAACTAAAAGTGGCCCTGTACAATTTTGTAGAAGTGGCCCAACATGGGCAGTACAAGAGATATAACAACCTGTGTAGCCATGGCAGCATCACTGGATGGCAGAGTTGCTGCACTGCAGAGATGGAATAACAGAATGAATGGAGGCAATGCAGTGTAATGAGTGTGGTGGGTTGCCTGTCATGTGGGGCGTGGGCCCACATGACAACATACAAAACAGGCCCCACAGACACGCCAGCCTACCAGGAATCCTCCTGGTGAGCACCAGGGCCAATCCACCCCTGACCTCGGCAGAATAATGTACACTGTTGCTGGCTGGCTGCAGCTCTCTCTTCACTACAGATCTGACCAAGGGATCTCTCTACCTGGTTCCCCACTGTGATTACCAGGTTCTACCTTCTCAGGCCATGGCTGTCAGGCCTTCCCTGGATGTTAACTTGCATATAAACCTTTGTTAACTCCGTTGCTTGTGTCGTTGCCACGGATCTCATCCCTGCAGCTGCTGATGGCTCACCTGTACATCATGTATGGCATATTTTATGCGTATTAGGGTGGCCAAGCCCGGGTATGGGGATTGAAAAATGGTCAATCCCGGGATTGGCTTTTTGCTGTGTCTGCCCCTCCCCACCTGCCTCGCCCCACAATGCACACATAACTCACCATACTGCAGGGGCAGATGAGTGTGAAACTACCTTCGTGCTCTCCTTCGGGTCCGGCGGCGGGTCATGGGCGGCTGACTGCGCAGTGTGACCTTTGACTTCACGTCACACTGCGCAGGGGGAGCCGGGCAGCCGAGTGTCAACACTGCCTGGCAGTAAGAAACACAAAGGGCTGCCTGATCCTGCAATCCCTGGGATTGGAGCTTCCAATCCTGGGATTGAATCCCATCTGATTTTTGACCTAAATTATGAGGTCTGCCGATCCCGGGCTCAGCCACCCTATATGTGATACATCCCACCGACTATTGCATGCATACTGGCATTTTTTATTGCTGTATACATGGATAATTGTGAATACATATGCAAGGCACCTCTCTTCCAATAAGAGCTGTCCCTTGCGTTTTGAGGACTTCCAGGTTCATGAACTATGGGGGTGTCATGAAAGTTTAATGCATTAAATCTCTGTGAGGTTTATGGGGAAGGGAAGCCTGTTTCTGGCAGATTTCTTGCACATAAGCTGATGCAAGTGCAGTGCCGGCATGGGAGCCTTGTGGCAAACCCCATTTACTTCATTCCCGGAGGTGTCCAGCATTCCTAGAGATGCTGGGCTGCTCTTGAGACTTGGGGTCTATTTACTAAGCCTTGGATGGAGATAAAGCGGACGGAGATAAAGTACCAGCCAATCAGCTCCTAACTGCCATGTTACAGGCTGTGTTTGAAAAATGACAGTTAGGAGCTGATTGACTGGTACTTTATCTCCATCCAAGGCTTAATAAATTGACCCCTCTGTCTACACTGCCAACTCCTCTTCAGTGACAGGAGCCAGGCACTGCATGAGATTGTCTCAGTGCACCACCCAGCTCCCAGTCACTGAGGAGGAGCCAGCATTTTGGTGTCACCCCCTGGATGGGTGATACTCCAGTGTGGTCTACATGCTCCTAGTGACTTGTCTGTGCAAGTGCAAATACTAATAATGACAGTTGAGGTGGCTGCTGTAAAATAAATAAATGGGTGCATGGCTTTCTGCTTTTACAAGCACGAACCTCACATTAGTTGCATGGTTATATACATTAACGGTATGTGGTCAGTTTATCAGCTGTCGGGATCCCGGCGGTCAGGATACCAATGGCGGAATCCCATCACCCAGTGAAATGCTTGCGGTCGAAATCCCGCCCGCCGCACGGAATCCCCAATTGAGTGATGGTTCACGTCACCACCTGATGGGCCACAGATTAGCATGAAGACCGAAGATCGCCACTGGGCCCAATGCGTGGCGAGTCCGCAAGGGTACATTCTGTGCTCGCCACCGGTATTCCAGCTGTCAGGATTCCGGCATCGTTCTGCTGACCGCCAGGATCCAGATAGCCGGCAGTGGCGTGCGGTGAGGTCAGTGGCTGGTGAGGCACTACAGCAATACTGTCCGCCAAATCCTGACGATGACCCCTACCGCCGCTGAGCCAATGCCCGCTACTGCCCCTGCGCCGATGCCTGCTGCCACCGCCAATGGCTTACAAACTCGCCCACCATCAACTGACCCAGTCCTCCGCCACTAATTTGCATCTCAGTCCGATGCCGCCACTACCGCCAATGCCCGCTGCCTGCTCATCATACTTGGGATATATTGTACATTTTTATAGAAAAAAATATAATAATAAATGTTTGGGACTGGGAGTGGGAGGAGGACATGAATGCAATTTTGTTGTCCAGGGCTTCCATTAGTCAAATTTCGCTGCACAGTAGCGCCACTTAGACAAATTACGCCAGGCAGAGCTCCCTTTTACACATTACGGCAGGTACAGCCTCCTATTACACATTACGGCAGGTAGAGATCCCTTTTTAAACATTACGGCAGACAGCATCCCCCTTTTTACACATTGCGGCAGACAGCGTCCCCCTTATTACACATTACGGCGGACAGATTCCCCTTTTTTACACATTACGGCAGGCAGCGACCCCTTTTTTAAACATAATGGCAGACAGCATACCCTTTTTACACTCCACGGCAGACAGCGTCCCCTTTTTACACATTATGGCAGACAGCGTCCCCATTTTGCACATTACGGAACACAGTGTCCCCTTTTTTACACATTATGACAGACAGCGCCCCCCTTTTTACACATTACGGCAGACAGCGTCCCCTTTTTACACATTACGGCAGCCAGCGTCCCCTTTTTACACATTACGGTGGACAGCGTCCCCTTTTTACACACTACGGCGGACAGATTTCCCCTTTTTACACATTACGGCAGCCAGCATCCCCTTTTTACACATTACGGTGGACAGCGTCCCCTTTTTACACACTACGGCGGACAGATTCCCCCTTTTTACACATTACGGCAGCCTGTGTCTCTTTTTTACACATAACGGCAGGTGAGCACTTTACATCCCCCCTCTACCCTTAGGGTGTAATGTAGTGTAATGTAGTGTAGCATAGTGTACTGTAGTGTAATGTAGTGTAGTATAGTGTACTGTAATGTAGTGTAGTATAGTGTACTGTAATGTAGTGTAATGTAGTGTAGTATAGTGTACTGTAATGTAGTGTAATGTAGTGTAGTATAGTGTACTGTAATGTAGTGTAATGTAGTGTAGTATAGTGTACTGTAATGTAGTGTAATTTAGTGCAGCCACGTACATGATTCCATCTTCCGCCGCTGCTGCAGGCTCCTGACCCGGTGCTCCATGTCTGTACACTGTGACTGCAGGCCAAGAGGAGCGGGGGGCGCTGGAGATCAGCACGGGGGCCGGCCAGGAGGGAAGTGTCAGACTGTCCAGCACAGGGGGGACCAAGACAGAAGGCCGGGGCTGAGAGAACAGGAGCGGCGGGGGGGGGGGGGGGGGGGGGGGGGGCGCGCAGCAGCGCAGCACACAGAAGCTCCCGCTTGTTGGACGCTGCTAAGCGAGAAGCGGCTGTGTGCAGCGGGGACATGCGGCCAAACGGAATGGAGGCCACTGGCTCCCTGCACGTCCGTCCCAGCCCACCCCCTGCCGCTGTCCAATGATTGCCAGGGGTGTGCCTTCATGTAGCCTGAAGGCACAGCCCCTGTCAATGAGGCAACTGTGCTGGTGCCGCTGTCCCGTCATTTTTCAATGGGCTTTTCCAGCCCGTGACTTGGCTCCGCCCCCTGCCCGCCCCCTCTTCAGACACTTTATCATTGTCACTGGGAGGCAGCGAGAGCGCTGCCTCCCATACAGATTTAGCTGCAGTGTCAGGTAAAAATGATTAAATGATTAAAATAATACAAAGTAGAATGTGATATTTGCATCTTCTTTATATTATTTTAATCATGACAGGGGAGGCACTGCCTCCCCTGACTGCACGTCCCTGACAGCCGGGATATCATACTGATCCCGCATTAACATAAGGCAGTAAATCTGGTTCTTACCGCTGCTCGCAAATACAGCTACTATGCATGTGATATGCATGTGCCCCTTAGAGTGCATAATATAATGTTTGGATTATGGCCTTCATTTATTTTGGCTTTCCCTTTTTTTCCTTAAACACTGTTTATTGGAGCCGCAAGTATTTCTTATATGAGTCCTTTGTGTCTGGAGCAAAAAAGAGAACTGACTTCTTGCATCTTCGGCGGGATGTACTAAGTATCGCATCCACACAGCAATACATCTCACCACCTATTGGGTACATACTCATATTAGTAACATCGGTATGTACTCCCGATTTAAGCTGTCCTTTGTGATAGACCTGAGAGTTCTTCTGCACACGCGCACTGTAATGTGGCGGCCGCCAGGGGTTCTGGGAGGGATCCGATTAGATCCCTCTCAGGGCAGAGAGGGAAAAGAAGCCCATAGGCTTCTAATGGGTAATGCCCCATAAAGATGGCGTTACCCACAGGGTCCAAGTTCTGGAATGTACCACATTTCGGAGCTTGATATATATGGAAATGAGGCCAATACGCAGAAAAACTGAATTTTCAGAGTTTTGGCCACATTTTCAGCTTTAGTACAGTACATCCTGCCCCTTGTGTGTAGCTAATTGCTAAATTACAAGTACCCCTATAAATGTGCAGTATCCACCCATTATTAAAGCTCACTCACTTATCACATCAGAAAACAGCATTTACATTTTGCATTTGGGCTCAGGGGGGATAACTGTGGCTAAATCCATTAGAAGGAGATTGATTTTCACTCTTTGGGTGGTATCCTATTAGCCCAGATACGATTTCAGTCAGTAAAAATGGACAGATATTGCGATTAATGACCGATGGTCATTATCGCGGTATCCAATTAGAGGCCGTTTTTATCGGCCGAAATTGGACCCATGAACATGTTATCTGCCTCCCCTGCAGTGCACATGGTTTTGCCCAACTGCTAACAAAGTTCCTGCTGCGATTACCCCCATTCCGAGTTGTTCGCTCGCTAGCTGCTTTTAGCAGCATTGCAAACGCTAGGCCGCCGCCCTCTGGGAGTGTATCTTAGCTTAGCAGAAGTGAGAACGAAAGATTAGCAGAACTGCTACTAAATAATTCCCTGCAGTTTCTGAGTAGCTCCAGACCTACTCCTAGACTGCGATCACCTCAGTCTGTTTAGTTCCTGGTTTGACGTCATGAACACGCCCTGCGTTCGGCCAGCCACTCCCCTGTTTCTCCAGCCACTCCTGCGTTTTTACCTGGCACGCCTGCGTTTTTTAGCACACTCCCTGAAAACGGCCAGTTTCCGCCCAGAAACACCCACTTCCTGTCAATCATACTACAATCACTCGGGCGATGAAAAAATGTCGCTCGAGCTTGTGTAAATCTACCAAATTTTGTGTGAAAGTACTTAGCGCATGCGCATTTTTGCCATTTTTTCACGTGATCGCTGCACTGCGAAAATCGGCAGCTAGCGATCAACTCGGAATGACCACCATAGTACGGACGGTGTAATGGTTAGCATTACTGCCTCACAGCACTGAGGTCATGGGTTCGATTCTCACCATGGCTCTAGCTGTGCGGAGTTTGTAGACATTGTGGCGCCCAGGGCGAAAGTTTCCCTCCGACAGGCAAAACAGGGTTAGTGCGCGCCATATGCGCGTGGCAAAAATAGGGGTGTGGCTTCATAAGGAAGGGGCGTGGTCACAGTTATTATAAACATGCTGACTCTCCATATTACGCCCTGTGTACTCATGTTATAGAGATGCTGACTATCCATATTACGCCCTGGGTACCCATGTTATACACATGGGTGTAGTATGGTATACGACCAGCATACCAGCGCCGGGAGCCCGACCACAGGCATACCGACAGTGTGGTGAGTGTAAATGAGCCCCTTGCGGGCTCGCTGCGATCACCACGCTGCGCTCGCCACACTGCGGGCACGGTGGCGCGCTATGCGCGCCATGCTATTTTATTCTCCCTCCAGGTGGGTCGTGAACCCCCATGAGGGAGAAAAAGTGTTGGTATGCCGGCTGTCGGGATTCCGGCGCCGGTATACTGTGCGCCAGGATCCCGACAGTCGGCATACTGAAGACCACCCATACACATACTGGACACTCCATATTATGCCCTGTGTACCCATGTTATACACCTGCTGGACACTCCAGATGACACCCGATATCAGCCCTCTCACACCTCTCTGCCCAGGACACCACTATATAACTACAGTCCCACATTATGTAGTATATAATAGATATGATGAGGATAATGGGGGTGAGGCAGTCCCCTGTACACAGTCACATGTCCTAGGAAAATGCCCCAATTATCTGCACCCACCTCAGCATACCTCCCGCTCCCGAGTCCCGCATCCATGCAAGCAGTGCGCGTTGCTAGGGAGAAGTTCCGCCCCCCCCCCCCCCCCCAGACACCGCTACAGGTAGACCTGGGCACATTTTAAAGCAGCAGCATCACTGGATGAAATCTTAAGGCAGCGATGTACAGAAACTGAAGAAGGGGAGCCGCCTGTGATCACTAGGTCCCCTTCACCGGGAGGACATTTTCCAAGTCAGGCTCAGGGCGGAGCTGGGGGCGAGCGCGGGAAGGTCGGTAGCGTCTACTTTAGTTTCCCTTCGTGGAGAGGACCTTCACGAAGGAAACATAGACACAACCGTAACAGCTCTTGTCACGGCAGCGGCGGCGCCCCAGACAAAAATCCTGCTTGCCCGTGGCAAGAGCTGCTACTGTGTACATGTATAGATTGTAAGCTCCACTGGGGCAGGGACTGATGTGAATGGCCGAATATTCTCTGTAAAGCGCTGCTGAATATGTGTGTGCTATATAAATAACTGGTAATAATAATAATAATAATAATAATAATGAAACTGCATTGGTGCCTGTTGTCACATTTTTCTTAGTTCATACAGTATATGTATTTTTCTGTACAGACTTATGGGAACTGCATTGAAGAATATCTGCAGAAATAAGCAGTGTTATGCAGTTTTATAAATCTTTCTTATCGCTGATTATAACCGTTCAATACATTGAACAGAACTGAAGAACATGGACATCAGTAAAATCCATCATGCGTAACTTATGGCATCCATAAAGCCCTGTGCATTGTACAAAACACCCTGTCTCCTCTGAGAAATATGGAGTGGCAGTTGCAGGTACAGAACCTCTCACACATACACACATCCTGACCTGTGTCCTCACAGCAGACTGACCACTGCTCTGCCACTTTACAGGAAAGCTTTTTATTCTTCGCCTAGAAAGAAATCACACGGAGTGCTGGAGATCCTGAAAGAGAGAGCTTTCTATTAAGTGGATCTTTGTGTGGTGCTGGAGATAGATGGTCTGTAATGCTGCTTAATAAATATTGCACGAGGAAAAGCTTATTTGGATTGTTATATTTTATAAAAAGAACTTTATCTGCTATGGCCTACTGTATGTAGCATGTTTGCTGCCACAGTGCTGCTGTGTTCCTTGTATTGAAAGAGTATAGTTGCATTAAACTGAAGCACTTGCGTACATGCATGTAAATACAATGATATACTGTATAGTACATGATTCAGTTTAGCTCACGTTAGCATATGGATAAACTTGTGTTACATAACAAAGGGGAGGAAACTATAGGTATAGGAGGTCACTATAGATATAGTAGTCCGTGCAACTGCTATAGGGTCCGGCAGCAGAGTGCTCCTTGTGCTAGAAGAAAAAACGTAATATGGTATCACCACATTTAACCACAGTTACATGATGAGGAAAATAATGAAAATAATGACGGTATATATTTTTCAGACTATTGTGTCAGAATGCTACTAATGCAATTAGTGCTCTACCATGCTTCATTGCAGCTGGGAATGGAGAAGACATTGGGATGGGTATAATGTTGTGATGGTGTATAGAGGGACACTTTGACTTACACAGACATTTATTTTATATATTTTCATACAGGGATAAAAAATAATGCGTCATGTGCGTGCATGTATACGTCAATGTGCCTAGCATGCGTTGCTGATAAAAGATATTGGCCTGCAGACACATATACGTCTGTGCACTCATCTGTGAGTGCTCTGGTCAGTGCCGTTTCTAGTGTCAGGCAAGCCATGCGGTCGCATGGGGTGCCCGGTACACCACTTGAATGCTGCTATTCCAGCTACTCCTCCTCTCAGCCATAGTCCTCAGCTTGTTCAATGGAGTTTCGAGAAATGATGCGGTTGCGCTGTGATGTCACAACGCAACTGCATAATTTCTCGAAACTCCACCCAGTTAGCAGAGTACTACTGCTGGGAGGAGAAGAGCCAGAATAGCAGGAAACCACTGGCGCTGGCATTTGGCGACAGCGAGCATCACCCCTGGCAACAAGCATTACTCACCCCTGATAATAAGCATTAAACACCCCTGGCAACGAGCATGATATCCAGGGCATGAAACCCCTGGCAACGAGCATTACACACCCCTGGCAACGAGCATGACAGCCAGAGCATGAAACTTCTGGCCATGAGCATTACACACCCCTGGCAATGAGCATGACAGCAAGAGCATGAAACCCCTAGCAATGAGCATGACAGCCAGAGCATGAAACTTCTGGCCATGAGCATTACACACCCCTGGCAATGAGCATGACAGCAAGAGCATGAAATCCCTGGCAACGAGCATTACACACCCCTGGCAACGAGCATGACAGCCAGAGCATAAAACTTCTGGCAATGAGCATTACACACCCCTGGCAATGAGCATGACAGCAAGAGCATGAAACCCCGGCAATGAGCAATACACAGCCCTGGCAATGAGCATGACAGCCAGAGCATGAAACCCCTGGCAGCGAGCATTACACACCCCTGGCAACGAGCATGACAGCCAGAGCATGAAACTTCTGGCAACGAGCATTACACACCCCAGGCAATGAGCATGACAGCAAGAGCATGAAACCCCACGGCAATGAGCATAACAACCAGAGCATGAAACCTCTGGCAACAAGCAGGTAATTTAAAAGTAATTAGAAGCCTCACTGTGGGGCATAATAAATCACGGCCATTGCAGTGTGTGGCTTAATATGGTGCAAGGGGCATTACTGTGTGGGACTTAATACAGTTGAATTTTTTTCTTTCTTGTGGTGGCCGAGGTCTGTTTGTGCAGGGTCAAGATCTGGGATGTAAGGTAGTCTTTTCCTGCGAGGCCATGCCCCTTTTAGCACAACCACACCCATTTTAGTGAGACCACGCCCCCCTCATCAGAGGACCGCAAAACATATATATTTGTCTATGAAGGGGGGGCCGCATTTGTTTACTGCTCGCACTGGGAGCCAAATCGGCTAGAAACAGCCCTGGCTCTGGTGTTTGGTGGCCAGGTCCAGGTAGTGCTGGTAGGTGCCTCAGAGTCCCCACAGACTCGCTGGCACAGGCTGATAACAGGTGAGGCCTGCATGGAAGAGGTCACCTGCATATGCCCCAATAACTTGTGGCCATAACTTGTGGCCATACTGCACGGCCTGCAGCACCTCTGTACACCACATATACATATAGTGTTGGACTGGGGCATGAAGGGCCCATTGGGGTAGTGCAGTGGTAGGGGCCCATGTTTAGGGGTGTGGCCAGTCTCCAGTGGAGGTGTGGCCAGATGCCAAAACGGGTTTCCCTAACCATGAGAGAGTGCATGGGCTGGGACTATATATATAGTAAATACTGCTAGTACATGCATGATAAAGTACCAGATTAATAACAGAAATGCACTGTAGAGAATACATCATAGTCATGTGCAGTATAAGGTAACATGTATAATTCAAGTGCACAGTCTGGAACCTGATCCTAGAGGAGAAGGTGGTCCCCCCAGGAAGTGCGGCCACTGGGGGGTTTCATCTGTGGAACAGTCCTACCCTAATACATAAATGTGTTACACACACAGACCTGGGAATACCCATAGATCACATATACATACTATCTCTACAATGAACCTTGATACATACATCACACACACACACACACACACACACACACACACACACACACACACACACACACACACACACACACACTTACTCAGGACAATACATTCATCACACACACACACACACACACACACACACACACACACACACACACACACACACACACACACACACACACATTATCATCCTTCACCAACATACACTCCCACTGAACTTGCACTGTCTACTGTGTGCATCACACAACCATGCATGAGACATTTGACCGGGAATATCCATATGTCACATATGAATACATCCTTTACACATACTGTACGTATTTGTACACACTCACATACACTGATTTGGGACTATCCATACGTCATACATACTGTACACATGAGTCTCACACACACACTGACCTGGGACAATCCATACAACATACAGTACCTACCAACCTCGTACTATAAAGGCTGCAACAGAAAACATTGCATATTATAATTTAAAGTACAAAGCAAGCAGCTTTTATTTATTGCAGACAGGGTTTTGTGCTTCAAAGCTATAAGAAAGTAACCCAGACAATGCCAAGCACAACATCTGTTACAGTATATGGCATACTGTACTGGTTAAAGTGAATGATACAGGGGCTGAGCACTGGGCGGAGTGAGAGCAGGTGTTGTGTACTGTTCATTTTCTTGACCTGGACAACATCAGGCATAAACATGGCAGTGTGTAAGTATAGCACAGGAAACTTGGCGGTCTTGGTTGTGCCATTTAAAGGTCAAATTTTTTTTTTTTTTACAGATTTGAATATTCTGAAATAGAAAACACACTTGATATGATGTGTCTCCTTAAATTGGCAGGGGGTATTTGATTTGTAGCAGATCTTCTGGAAAACTAATAACAATGGATGACTGTTATGGTCCATACACACTATGCAATATCGCTCACAATCTGAACGATATTGGGGGTCATTCCAACCCGTTCGCACGCAGCGGTTTTTCGCTGCGGTGTGAACGGGTGCGGAATGCTCATGCGCGCCGGGCGCAGTGCGCGTGCATGACATTGCCCGGCGACAGGGGTCGCCGGGTTACGTCACGGCTACTGACGGAAGCGGTCGCAGCGGCGACCGCTAAGAAGATTGACAGGAAGAGGGCGGTGCAGGGCGGATCCGGACTGTTTGGAGCCGTTTTCGTTGAGTGGTGAATAAACCGCAGGCGTGTCCAGGACATCGGTGGGCGGAGGAATGACGTCAAAGCCGGGCCCATCATCGCTGGATCCATCGCACAGGGTAAGTATGTCCAGGGCTAGTCTAGTTTTGCTTGAAAATTTTATAGCTTAGCAGGCCTGCACAAGCGATCGCAGCCCTGCTAAGCTAACATATACTCCCCCATAGGTGTGGACTATTGATCGCACCAGCAGCAAAAAGTTGCTGGCTGCGATCAACTCGGAATGACCACCATTGTTCAGTCCTAAATGATATTGCATAATGTGTATGCATGATCCGACATACGATGCGCACTCCCGTGGGTCGCATTTGACCTCGTACATCGGACTGCTTGCAGTCTTGATGAGGCGATATTGTGTGCTTTAGAATTCCAGTGATGACTTTGTTTCTAGACATCGTTTGTATTGTGTACACATGATCTGATCTGATATCTTATACAATATCATACGATATTGTATCGTATGGGATCGTATAATGGGGGTCATTCCGAGTTGATTGATCGCTAGCTACTTTTAGCAGCCGTGTAAACGCATATTCGCTGCCCACGGGGGAGTGTATTTTCACTTTGCAAGTGTGCGAACGCGTGTGCAGCCAAGCGGGATGAAAACGTTTTTTGCAGTTTCTGAGTAGCTCTGGACTTACTCAGCCCTTGCGATCACTTCAGTCTTTTTGGTCCAGGAATTGACGTCAGACACCTGCATTTTTCCAAACACTTCCAGAAAACGGTCAGTTGACACCCACAAACTCCCTCTTCCTGTCAATCTTCTTGCGATCGGCTGTGCGAATGGATTCTTTGTTAAATCCATCGCCCAGCAACGATCCGCTTTGTACTCGTACGACGCGCGTGCGCATTGTGGTGCATATGCATGCGCAGTAGTAACCTGTTCGCTGCGCTGCGAAAAAACGGCAGCGAGCGATCAACTTGGAATGACCCCCAATGTGTACATAGCATTACAGTGATGTTTAATTCTACAAGCCTTTAAGTTTTTATTACTCATAAAAACAGGGAACAACTCCCTAAAGAGCATCTACTCCAGGTCATTTTAATAATTCATGCTTCAAAATGAAATTTTGTTTCTATACTTAAGCCCATAGAAGCATCTGTAAGTCTAATCCATTAGTAAGAAACACCTTAAAAGTTGTCCTATGCTGCAGAGATTTGTCGCTTTGCATAATTTTTAAACATCTTGTAATACAGGGGACATCCAGATCTGATTGCTGCTGTGCGTTTTCGCACAGTGGGCGATCAGATCCGAACTGCGCATGCGTTATGCACCGCAATGCGCCGGTGCGTCGCACGGCTGCAACGGCCTTCGCTGGTCAGTGACGGGATGGTGCAAAGGATCCATTTGCATGGGCGTTCGCAAAGAGATTGACAGGAATAGACCGTTTGTGGGTGGCAACTGTCCGTTTTCAGGCAGTGTCCGGAAAAACGCAGGTGGGCTCAGGCGTTTTCAGGGAGGGTGTCTGACGTCAGCTCCGGCCCCGATCATCAGGATTTTATCGCACAGGAAGTGTAAGTCCTGTGCTGCGCAGAGACTGCACAAAATCAGTTTGTGCAGCTCTGCTACACATGCGATCGCACACCTGCACAGCGAACATACACTCCCCCTATAGGCGGCGACAGAGGCAGA
Organism: Pseudophryne corroboree; assembly: GCF_028390025.1. Classification (NCBI taxonomy): domain Eukaryota; kingdom Metazoa; phylum Chordata; class Amphibia; order Anura; family Myobatrachidae; genus Pseudophryne; species Pseudophryne corroboree. The sequence goes on along the minus strand of NC_086448.1, from coordinate 168,297,018 downwards.
ACTCTGGGAGGCAACGGAGTCAGCTGCCGCCGGGCTCCTGCCTTGAAGGGGGGCACCTCTCCTCCTGTTCTGTGTGTTCAGCAACATTAATCAATAAAGTTAATTGACAACAGCCGGTAACTCTTCTGTAGCCAACTTCCCCACTAGTCACTGCACCTTACAAATCACACCCTCTTTATTATAGATACACTGGAAGCAGACACCTTACTGATGAAGCTATTTGCTCCTATAAAGGAAGCATGAGAATTCTAACTATATGAAGTTATTTCTCTGACAATTACACGTAACTTCATATAGTTAGAATTCTCATACTTCCTATGCAAGAGCAGATATCTCCATCAGTAAGGTGCATGCTACCAGTGTAATAGGATGTGGGTTCTAATCCTGGATATGACACTTGCAAATTAATTGTCAGAGAAATAATCAGCATTGGGAGGGACTGAGAAGATCTATGTAGTGTGTGGCTGGACCCCTACATAGATCTGCCTAGTTGCAATGGTTTTGTAGTAGCTTCATATAGTTAGAATCGGCAGGCTTGCTATGCAGGAGCAAATTATATACATGGGGGGACACACCAATATTTTTCTTGCCTACGGGCAACTGAGACAAACTTACGCCACTGGGCGGCGACTATCTGATCGCAAGACTTCACAAATCGCTGCCCACAGGTACCTGTCCTTATTAGATATATTGCAGTGAATAGGGTGTTGAGTGAATTACCATATGTAACAATTTTGGTTTATTACCGTAACTTAAATCTATTTGTCAGGTAACCCAGACTTTCAAACACAATTTGTATTGAAATAAACGCTGTAGTATATGTGGCTGTGCATTAAAGTGACCTACTATTTTCTCTATTCAGGTACATAGGGGCTACTTCAGAAATGGATGCTATTTGATTTTCAAGCAGTTTCCTGCTGGTTGGAGGAGTGTACATGCATTGTAGACGCAGTGTGCCTGTGCCTCCATACAGATGTGAAGTCAGTCACAGTACCCTAATGGACGTGCTGGTAGCATTTCATTTGTGGTTGGTGATGGGGAGCTTTGCCGAAAAAGGGGGGGGGGGGTGTAACCATAGCCAGTGGCTGCATCCTCCAAAGCAGTTTCACTTGCCCAGGCAGCACAGGTTTGAAGGACATCCTGAGTAACTAAGGGCCCTCAAGCATCTGGCCTTATCCATAAACTGGACAGCAAGTTTTTCTGTGTGCTAGTCCATTCTGCCTAGTGGGAAGCCAACTAGAAAGGATTTTGGATTACTAGTGATGGAGGTATTGGTCACTTTATTTAGAATATCTGAGATGGCATTACAAAAGGCAATGGTTTTAGGACAGGACCACCATTTGTACAGACATTTGTAAAATGTCTGTACAAATTCGCTTTCGATTATTTTTCTGCTCGGCAGTGGGAAGCCTTGGAACCATCTTAGCAAAGTTTTGTCATGTTAAGGTCTTGTTGCAAAACTTGCCTAACAGTTTCTTTATCGATGTTTACCATTTCTGCTATCATTAGAATGCTGAGTCAACGGTCCTTTAGAACAGTTTTCTCAATTTTTTTCAACATTTTCGTTGGTTTTTGATGTGCAAGGCCTTCCGGGACGTTCATTATCTTTGACATCCTCACAACTGTCACTAAGCAAACAGACCCCTAAATCTTTTCTGCTACTCAAAAACATGTGCACATAATATACAATCTGCCCTGTAAGCCTTGGTCAGCATAAAGATTCAGAGGGCATTTTGTTCAATTTAGCTAGAAATTTGAAGTTAACTTGTTTCTCTTTTTGAAATAAGCATTTTTATGATGCATGAGAAAAACACTTCTTCAAACGCTGTGTGACAGCAAACCTGTAGCAAAACCATTTTGGGATAGTTCAAGGTCAATGTTCCCGCATTCTCTTTTAACTAATGCAGTATAGTTTATATTTTACAGTACAATCTCGTTATTTAATAGCCAGGGATTTGTCTCTAGAAAAAAAGAATTTATGTTGAAGGTCAGTTAGTGATATACAGGAGCCGTTCTCCAAAATATCCTTCAACAGCCTGACAACCTTCTGTATAGTGACAACAATATACTTTACAGTTTTTTTTCCCATTTAAATAAATTCTGTTATAAACGTGTATTTCTCATTCAAATAGATAAGTGTGGTACAGTACATATTGTTCTAGTATTTTTTATTTAATCTGTAACAGCAAACTATTTGGTTCAACTTCTTAGTGGGATAAACAATATGTCTTTTAAATGTCTATTATTCAGTCAAATAACAATAGTTATAGCTCATTCTTTTAATATACATTTTCATTTAAATCATTCTATTTGCAAGATAAAATGCTCTTTTTATTTATATAAATACTGCAAATGACATTGAGGACACTTTATTTGACTACAATTTATTCTAACTGTGAAATAAGATTGTCTTATCTTGTTTCAGTCATGGGTATGGTTGACATTCTTATTAATTTTATAAATTATGACTTGTGTCTGAGGGATAGGCTAAGATCTAGCAGTAAGCGACTGGTATTTAGGTGTAAGACATTAGAGTTTAGAACATATATTCACTTTAATTGTTAGCAAATGTAAAACAAAATAATACTGGCTTAAAGAAAACAGCAAATCTATCCCCCATAGGGAATGCAAATTAGCTTCTTGGCAACACTTTACCAAAAGAACAGCTCTCCTTGATAAGTTTGGCTACAACAGGCTAACGTCATCTACAGATGGCGTTAGCTGTGGGGGCCAAACTCGGGAATGCTTTGCATTCCGGAGTTTGGTAAATCTGACAGCATTGCATTCCCCAGAGAAACTAATGGGGGTTGTGACTGCTGTCAGGAATAGAGGGACCGCAGCATATACTGGAGATACAGATGGGTCCACGGTTATCTTGGCTAGTTTGCTGTGCCTAGGCACAACATGGTTTATTAACATAAACCCTTCATCTATTGTTCTCAGCTGCAATACAATACAGAGATCAATACAGCAGGGGATTAAGTCATTACAGCAGGGGATTAAGTCCAACTGCCCAGTCTCAATTAATCCTATTAAAGGTCAAGATAAACATGGACCCATCTGTATCTGCTGCAGTCGTTCCTTCATACACACGGGTGATACTAAATATTTGCAGTTACCCCCTAAAAGCAGTTTTAGTACTTAACCATTATTGTAACCATTATTGTAATCCAACACTTTTTAGTACTTAAACTGCTTTTCAGTAATGTAACACTTTTTAACACTCTTAATTACTACTTATCACCTTATCACTAAGCGGAAATCTCGCTCTCTAACAGTGTTCCTCCATTTCAAGATTATTTTCTCTTCCTACAGCTCTGCCCTCTCCATCGCCAAGTAATCTTTTTTCCAATCACTCATCTTCTCAGTCCTCATGTGCCCGCTCCCTCTTTGATACTTTCAACACTCTACTTCGCCCCCCATCCTCCTCCCATGCTCAATTACTGTCACTGACTTTGCCTCCTTCTTCTCCACCAAAATTGATGCAATCCGACAAGTAATCTCCTCCCATCTCTCCTTGGCAGTCCCGCTGTCCCCACAATCCTCTCCCTCCAGCCATCCCACCTTGTGTTCCTTCCGCCCACCACCAACAAAGAAGTCCACTCCCTCATCTCTACCTCTCCCCCCCTCTACCTGTCCCCTGGACCCCCTCCTCTCCTGCCTCCACTCCCTCTCCCGTACTGCCTGCTCCCACCTTGCTCACCTTTTCAACCTATCAGCATCTTTACCTTACCAAACGAAAATGCTCTTGCCCCACCTATTCTTAAAAAACCCAACCTTAACCCTTCCGCACCGGCTAGCTACCACCGCCTTTCTCTTCTCCAGTTCACCTCCAAACTACTTGAGTGGCTGGTATTCAGCCATCTTGCCACTCCACTCCACTGCACTGAAATTGCCCTGGTCAAAGTCACCAATGACCTGCTTTTAGCCAAATCCAGGGGTCATTTCTCTCTGCTCATCCTCCTGGACCTCTCTGCTTCCTTTGACACTGTGGATCATCCTCTCCTCCTCTGCACCCCGCAGACCATTGGCGTCTCTAGCACTGTCTTTGCCTGTGTCACCCCTTACCTCACTAACCACTTCTTCTCAGTGTCTGCCTCCGGCTCCACCTCTCTGCCAACGATGCACACCCATACCTCTTTTGACCTCTTACCCTCTGTCCTCTCTTGGGTATCCAGCTGCCTCTCTGCCATCTCCTCCCGGATGTCTGAGTACTCTCTGAAGCTCAACTTAGACAAAACCGAACTCTCCATCTTTCCTCCATCCAGAATCTCCACTCCCCCGAATATCTCATAACCATCATCTTCCCATTTCCCCAACTCTGCTGCTTGGTCATCACTCTTGATTCCTCCCTCTCCTCACGTCTAATATCTGGCTCAATCCTGTTGGTTCCAGCTATCTAACAATGCTCTCATCAGGCTGTTTCTCTCCCAGACTGCGACTAAACTTATTATTTACTCACCAGTCATCTCATGGCTTGACTATTGCAACATTCTCCTCACTGGCCTCCAACACTCCCATCTTGCTCCCCTCCAATCTGTTCTCAACTCTGCAGCTAGGCTTATCTTCCTCTCTCGCTTCTCCACATCTGCCACTCCCCTTTGACAAAATCTGCACTGGCTCTCACTTCCCTACAGAATCCTCTTCAGATTAACCTAGGGGTGGGCAAAATACGGCCCGCGAACCGATCCTGCCCGGCCCACTGCCTCCCACCTGTGCGCAATGACAAGCGGGCCGATAGAGCCGCTTGTCATTGTCTCGGCCAGCTTCCAGCCCAGTTTACCGGCAGCGGCTGCAAGCTGATGCCTGCAGCAGCGCGGCTGTATTAGCCGCAGCCGGCACTATGTGATCTTTCCCCCTGCTCCCTGTCAGCGCAACTCCTCCTTCCCCTGCTACTCTCACTTACCCTCCTAGCCAGCCAGGCCAAGCTCCGCCTCTGAGACAGGGGAAAGGACAGCAGTGCTTGCTTTGCCATGCGGAGAATGGTGGGCTCTCAGTAGCAGGGGTCTCTTGAGGCATGTGTGCTAGACCGCCCTCCTTCAATGGGCCATCCCTGATTATCTGAAGGAAGTAGTGTCCCAGCAGGGGGCGGGGTTACCCAGCACGGAGCACAGCCCTGATGCTCCCGCACTTTACCATGCATGGCAGGTAGAATGATGAACCTGCCAAAGCAGTCAAAGTTTTCATGCAGTGACATTCTTTAAGGTATGAGGGACCATAAATGATATTATGTCTGTGTAACTGTATATGATAATGTGCCTGTAACTCTGTGTCTATGTCTGTATATGTCTCTGTGTAACTCTATATGTGTCTGTAGCTCTGTATGTGTGTATGTGTGTCTGTAGCTCTGTATATGTGTCTGTAGCTCTGTATATGTGTCTGTGTAACTCTATGTATACTGTATGTCTAACTCTGTATATGTGTCTGTGTAACTATGTATCTGTAGCTCTGTGTATGTGTTGGATCAGTATGATTCACCGCTGCTTGGGATCCCAGTGGACAAAATACTGATGCCGGGATCCCGATATCTCGAAACTGACAGGGGTGAGTAAGGGGTGTTCTCCCCCCTCCCCAAACCCTAACCCTCCCTCCCCACAACCTAACCCTAACCTCCTCCCTTGGTGCCTAACCCTAACCACCCCCCATGGTTGCCTAAACCTAACCCCCCCACACTGCCTAAACCTAGCCCCCCCCCCCCCACCTGCAGCGTATCCCTAACCCTCCAAGGGTGGTGCCTGGCATAATATGTGTAAAAGGGGCACTACCTGGTGTAATGTGTGTAAGTGGCGCTACTGTGTGGCTTAATTATAATAATGGAGTCTATTGTGCAGCCTAATATGAATCTGTATAATTTTTTGGGCCACGCCCCTTCCACACAAAGCCACGTCCCTATATTTTTGGCGCATGGAGGGGTGGAGCTGCTATTTTGTGTGCGGCCCTCGAATACTGACAGGAAAATGTCAAGTGGCCCCTCAGCTGAAATAATTGCCCACCCCTGGACTAACCACTCTTACATACAAGGCCCTCTTTAAGTCCACTGTTCCCTACATCTTCAACCTCATCTCCCTACATCCCGCCCCTTCCAGTCAGCCAATGACCGTCTCCTCTCGTCTATCCTGGTCACTACATCAAATGTGCGAATCCAAATTTTTGCATGTGTTGCCCCCCCCTTCACTGGAAGGAGCTCCTTTACTCTATTAGACTTTCCCTGACCTTGCAAAGCTTCAAACAAGCACTGAAAACCCAACTGTTCATCAACGCATACCCTTCTGACACATAAGCTAGTCTCGAGGCCACTCTACCAATCCCCTGCTTTTTGCCGTGGCCATATCTGCCATGTTTACTTCTTGCCATCAGTCTACCTTCCGCTTGTTCATGCCTCATGTCACCTGTCTGTCTCCCCTAACCCCACTTGGGGTGGTTGGGTTGTGCTGGCTCGGGGGATGCCGTTCTCCGGCCTTGAACCTTAAGAATGTTAGGGACCCACCTGATGATGCCATCTGGCCATGGTACATGGGCCCATATTTTTGGGCCAAAAAAGAAACTCAATTTTTCTCCATGTTATTTCTTGGCATCTATTATAATATTTTTGATTGCCAGGGTTCTTAATGTTTAGAGTGTGTATCTGAATATTCTCTTTTTTCTGTGTCACACAGGACATAAACAGTTCCCCACTGAGCTTTCTACTAGGCTCTCTATTGAGATGAAGTTACATTGGGGAAGGTCCCAAGCGCTTGACAAATGAGTACCACCTTGCATGTAACTATCACGATAGACGTCAAACTAACATAGATAATTGTATGTGAAGTATAAAGAAGTGCAAATTTCAACAGCTAAAAGTAAACTGACAAATTTTATTTTATTTCACATTAGTCAAACCAGAGAGATATAGAGGACGATGGCTCTGAGTGGGAAAAAAAGCTAAACAAGCACTTTCTGTAGGAAAAGCTTATTTAACTGAAAGATTAATGGATTGATTGATTGAATCAAATCATTTGATCATCATTTACGTATATTATGATCTTATTACAGTTGGAAATGAACATGCACGGGCCCTCATTCCGAGTTGATCGCTCGCAAGGCGATTTTAGCAGAGTTACACACGCTAAGCCGCCGCCTACTGGGAGTGAATCTTAGCTTCTTAAAATTGCGACCGATGTATTCGCAATATTGCGATTACTAACTACTTAGCAGTTTCAGAGTAGCTTCAGACTTACTCTGCCTGTGCGATCAGTTCAGTGCTTGTCGTTCCTGGTTTGACGTCACAAACACACCCAGCGTTCGCCCAGACACTCCCCCGTTTCCCCGGCCACTCCTGCGTTTTTTCCGGAAACGGTAGCGTTTTTTCCCGCACGCCCATAAAACGGCCTGTTTCCGCCCAGTAACACCCATTTCCTGTCAATCACATTACGATCGCCGGAGCGATGAAAAAGCCGTGAGTAAAAATACTATCTCCATTGTTAAATTACTTGGCGCAGTCGCAGTGCGAATATTGCGCATGCGTACTAAGCGGAATTTCACTGCGATGCGATGAAAAATACCGAGCGATCAACTCGGAATGAGGGCCACTGTTGCCATTTTTTGCGTTACAATTTTACATTTTGATGTTTTAATTTTAAATATATACAGTATTAATGCTTTTCCATGACCGAATGCACCCAGATGAAGTGTAAAATATACAGAACCATTATTGGTTAAGGAAGAGTTTCAGTTGCCGAATGATGTTTATGTAGAAGGGCATAGGCAAACACACAGTGTGGGGGAGGAGATTTACAGTTTGATGGAAAAAAAAACCCACCCCTAGCATGGCCAGAGGCTGGAATCATGGCCACAATAGCAGTAGTACAGTATATAATACAATTTTACTAGAGCTGCAGCCACAACATGCCATATAAGGGGCAGACCAGAGCTGCTGCTCATGCTCAGTGGCAGCAGATGCTCCTACAAAGCCTGCTGTGTATATCAATCTAAGCACTCAATCAGTGCACAAGACCAGAGAGCAGAGTGCATGTGAATGATTTTGAAATTCAACAATACCTACTATTTTCCAGAGTTGTCAGTAACTGTGTAAAAGGTAACCATTCGTCAAATTATGAAAAATTCTATATTTTTGTCTGTATTTTAGTATATGCAGACCACAAAGCAAGCTTATTCAATATACTTACAAAATTAAAGTCCTTTTTTCTTACGTCCTAGAGGATGCACACATTAGTACCATGGGGTATAGACGGGTCCTTTGGGAGCCACTGGCACTTTAAGAGTTTAATAGTGTGGGCTGGCTCCTCCCTCTATGTCCCTCCTACCAGACTCAGTTTAGAAAATGTGCCCAGAGGAGCCGGTTACAGCTAGGGGAGCTCCTAGTAGTTTTTCTAGTTTTATTGTTTTTCTAAGAGTTGTTAGGTTCAGGATGGCTGCTGGCAACTGCTTTCCTGCTTCGTGGGACTTAGGGGGGGAGTAGGAACCAACTCTTGAAGTTAATGGTTCTCTATCTCCGCTGACAGGACACTGAGCTTCTGAGGGTGCTGATCGCAAGCCCACGAGGCGACCGCTCACTCCCGCAGCACGGCCGCCATCCCCTAACAGAGCCAGAAGAAAGAAGAGTGGTGAGTTCAGTGCCGGCGGCCCGGTTAGCGGGTCGCCGGCGGGAATGGCGGCACAAGGGTGGGAGCGCAGCTCTGCCAGGCTGCACTCCATGAAGGCTCAGCAACACATTGATGTAGACGTGGCTGAGGGGCGTCGTGGGCCAGCGCGATCACCCTGACACTGGTAATGTTGCTAATTGGGGCTATTCCCACCGTTAGCGCTGAAGACCTCAGACCAGTATAATCTTAATGTGCGGAAAGCCACACGCCATTACAAGGGGCAGGGGTTCTCAGAGCGGATCCAGCACTCACCAGCGCCATGGAGGAGAGTGTAGTTAGAACTATTTAACCTATTAAGGTTATTTAGTCTGCGTCGGGCTGTTATCATAATAACTGCTCACTGGGGCGCTGTGTGGCTGGCTCCTTTTACTCTGTGACTCTCTGAAGGTACTCTGGGGGAAACTGTGTCTGACATTTTCCTGTATGTGTGTGTGTATGTGTATATATCCACATTACCATGTCTAAGGGCTCTGTCAGTAGTGGCTCTTGCCACGGGCAAGCAGGACTTTTGCCCGGGGCGCTGCTGTCCCGGGGTCACCGTCGCCGCTACTAACTAGGATGGCAGTGGCGGTGGTTATGAAAAGGTCCTCTCTGCAAAGGGAATCTAGACGCGCAGTGAGGTAGCATCTAGTTTCCATTCGCGGAGAGGACCTTTCTGTGCGCCTCTGTGGGAGAGAACTACTGGGGGCACAGCTGCAGGGGGCATAACAGCTACTGGGGGCACAGCTGCAGGGGGCACAACATCTGCAGGGGGCACACAGCTACTGTGGGCACAGCTCTACAGGGTGCACAACTCTACAGGGGGCAAAACTACAGGGGGGCGTCATAGGACACTTTCGCCCTGGGTGCCACAAGGTCTAGAGCCGGCCCTGGGCTCGGTATCCTGTGCTGCAGAGTGTGTATCTTCTCCTGAAGAGTCTATTCCATGTACTCAGGACTGCAATGTGCTTTTCCCAACCTGCCAAATCCGAACCCCCATGGGTGGATTCTTTAAGGGGAATGATATCACTGATTTCATCAAGGATGTCACATAATGAGAAAGAGACACAGTTTTTGAGAAAGTCTGTAGAGGGTTTGCAGCATTCAGCTCCTACTCCCTCAGATACTCCACCTACATACCCTGAAAAACGTCCACTTGCGCAAATAATGCAAGTTGACACTGATACCGACTCTGATACAGGGAACGGTGATGGGGATATGCAGGAAGGGGGATGCATCTCTCGCTAAAGGGGTGCAGTTGATGATTGAAGCCATTAGGGACGTTATGCATAATACTGAGAAAGTACCTGAGCAGGAAGAGGAATCTTATTTTACGGAAAATAAGAAGTCCTCCCTCACCATCCCTGCTTCTAAAGAGCTGAACTCTTTATTTGAAAAATCCTGGGAAAACCGGAAGGATGAAAAAATTCCAGATCCCTAAAAGAATTCTCATTGCTTTTCCTTTCCCTGAAGAGGATAGAAATAAATGGGAAAACCCACCTATAGACGCTTCTGTATCTAGGTTGTCTAAAAAGGTGGTTTTACCTGTCCCTGGTTCAACCGCCCTAAACAAGCCGGCTGACCGCAAGATTGAGACTACGCTCAAATCTCTATACACTGCTACAGACGTGGCTTTAAGGCCCACTATTGCTTGTGCGTGGATTTCTAAAGCCATAGTAAAGTGGACAGGCACATTTCTAGAGAACTTAGATACTATGGATAGGTGTGACATTGATTTGTTTTTACACCATATACAAGATTCTGCTGGATTCATGGTGGAGGCCATGAAAGACATTGGAATGCTGAATGCAAGGGCTATTTCCATGGCAGTCTCAGCACGCAGAGGACTCTGGCAACGCCAATGGACTGTGGACAGGTCAGGCTCTGTTTGGGGATGCATTGGATGAGTGGATTTCCACGGCAACTGCGGGTAAGTCAACTTTTCTCCCCTCAGCAGCGCCACCGACAGAGCCGGCCCTAGCAAATATGATGCCCTAGGCAAGATTTTGGCTGGTGCCCCCTAGCACCACCGCTGGTGTCGCCTCAGACCTTGCACCCCCTATATTTTAACCCCAATTCCAATTACGCCACACAGTACTGCAACTTTATTTACATATGATCATTACATCCCACAGTATTATCACATTACTTTATAAACGTTACTCCTCACAGTAGAGCCCCTTATTCACATTACATCACACTGAATTGCTCCTTATTCACATTACACCACACCCTATTGCTCTTTATTCACATTAGATGACAGTAGTGCCCTTTCTATACGCAACGCCACATAGTAGAGCACCTTATACACATAATGCCACACATTAGTAATGCATTTATACACATTCCACACAGTAATGCTCCTTACACATATGAGACACCTTATTAATGTCCTTATAAACATAATGCGCCACCTTACACATTATGACAACCTTCATTAATGCCCTTTTACACATAATGTCCCTTACACATATGCCGCACATTATTAGTGCCCCTATACACATAATGACACACATAGTGCCCCCTACACATTTGCTGCACATTATTAGTGCCCCTATACACATAATGACACACATACAGTAGTACCCTGTTACACATATGCCGCACATTATTAATGCCCTTATACACATGACACACATAGTGCCCCTTACACATATGTTGCACATTATTAATGCGTTTTTACATGACAGACATAATGCTCCTTACACATATTTCGAACACTACTGCACAACCAACCCACTCACATGCACACAGCAATCACACTGCCACTAACACTGTGACCTCTGCCTCTGCTTGGATACAGATGTGTCCTCATAAATATTGCCTCAATGCCAACGATGGCCTTTTTTATGAAAATGCATCTTATCTGCATCGCTATGTGGCTAGTATGCACAAGCAGCTTCTGCTGATTAAAATGATATGCAGCATGCCTATATACTGTTTGAGACTGTGGCTGTATCTGCATATGAAATGCTACACACAGAATATAGGCATGCTGCATATCATTTTAATCAGCAGAAGCTGCTGATGCCCCTAGGCATATCAAATGCCCTAGGCAATTGCCTAGTTTGCCTATGCCTATGGCCGGCTCTGGCCACTGACTAGGAAATCTTATCCTTCGTCCACACTGCAGTCCTTTCGGACCGCAAAATTTTAAAAATCCAAATCCCCTTCAACCTTCTTTAGGGGTGGTCGGGGAAAATCCAAAAAACCTGCACCAACAGGTTCTCAGGAACAGAAACCAGGTTCTGTTTCCTCAAAATCTTCAGCATGACGGTGGACCACCCAGCTTGGAGATCATACAGGTGGTAGCGAGACTAAAAAATTTCAGTCACATCTGGGCGTCATCAGGCCTAGACCCCTGGGTGACAGACATTGTTACCCAGGGCTACAGACTGGAGTTTCAGGAACTTCCACCTCACAGATTCTTCAAATCAGGCTTACCAGTTTCGCTGACAGAAAGTGCTATCCTACAGGAAGCCATTAAAAAATTGGTCCAAACAGATGTTATTATCCCAGTTCCACCTCATCTATACCACAAGGGTTATTACTCAAACCTGTTTGTGGTATCGAAACTGGGTGGTTCAGTAAGGCCGATTTTAAACCTAAAATCATTGAACCCCTACTTAAGGGAATTCAAATTCAAGATGGAGTCTCTGAGAGTGGTGGCCTCAGGTCTGGAGGAGGGGGAATTCCTAGTGTCCCTTGATATCAAGGATGCATACCTTCATATTCCGATCTGGCCGCCTCACCAGGCTTATCTCAGATTTGCGCTGCTGGATTGTCACTATCAGTTCCAGGCACTGCCTTTTGGTCTCTCCACAGCACCGAGGGTGTTCACCAAGATCATGGCAGAAATGATGCTACTCCTCCGCAGACAATGAGTGAACATAATTCCATATCTGGACGATCTGCTGATAAAAGCATCATCCAGGGAGAGGTTGTTGCAGAGTATTGCTCTCTCAACTCATCTACTCCAGGATCATGGGTGGATCCTGAATCTTTCAAAGTCACATTTGGAGCCAACAAGGAGATTGCCCTTCCTGGGGATGATACTCGACACGGAAGTGCAAAGGGTGTTTCTACCGGTAGAGAAAGCGTTGGTGATCCAATCAATGGTATGTGATGTCCTGAAGCCAGCCCAGGTATCGGTTCATCAGTGCATTCACCTTCTGGGGAAGATAGTAGCCTCTTATGAGGCTCTTCAGTATGGAAGATTCCATGCGAGGTCCTTCCAACTGAATCTCCTAGACAAATGGTCGGGATCACATCTTCACATGCACCAGCGGATATGCCTGTTGCTGAAAGCCAGAATTCTGCTCCTCTGCTAGCTGCAAACTTCTCACCTACTCGAGGGCCGCAGGTTTGGGATTCAGAATTGGATCCTTCTAACCACGGACGCAAGCCTCAGAGGTTGGGGAGCGGTCACCCAAGGGGAAAACTTCCAAGGAAAGTGGTCAAGTCTGGAATCCATCCTTCCGATAAACATTCTGGAACTGAGGGCCATATACAGCGGCATTCTACAAGCAGCACATCTTCTGCAAGATCAGGCCATTCAGGTTCAGTCAGACAATGTAATGGCAGTGTCCTACATAAACCAACAGGGCGGAATGAAGAGCAAAGCGGCAATGTCAGAGGTAACAAGAATCCTCTTCTGGGCAGAAAAGCATGCGGTGGTGCTATCAGCAATCTTCATTCCAGGAGTGGACAACTGGGAAGCGGACTTCCTCAGCAGACACGATCTCCATCCAGGAGAATGGGGCCTCCATCCAGAGGTGTTTGCAGAGGTGACAAGCCGATGGGGCGTACCTCAGGTAGACATGATGGCCTCTCGCCTCGACAGGAAGCTTCGGAGGTACTGTTCCAGGTCAAGAGACCTGCAGGCAGTGGCGGTGGTCGCACTGGTAACTCCGTGGGTGTTCCAGTCAGTGTATGTGTTTCCTCCACTTCCACTCATCCCAAGGATTCTAATTAAGGAACTAATAAAAAGAACAAGAGTTCAGGTGATCCTCATTGCTCTGAACTGGCCAAGAAGGGCTTGGTACGGGGATCTTCTGGAATTACTCATGGAGGATCCGAGGCCTCTTCCTCTTCGCGATGACCTTCTTCAACAGAGGCCGTTCGCTTATCAAGACGTACTGCGGCTACGTTTGACGGCATGGAGATTGAACACCAGATCTTAGCTCGGAAGGGCATTCCAGAAAGGTAATTCCTACCCTAATTCAGGCTAGGAAGGGAGTTATGTCTAAACATTACCATTGAATTTGGAAAAAGTTTGTGTCTTGGTGTGAATCCAAGAAGTTTCCAATGGTTGAGTTTCAACTGGGACGGTTTCTCCTCTTTCTGCAGGCAGGTGTGGATGTGGGCCTACGCTTGGGCTCCATTAAAGTCCAGATTTCGGCCTTGTCCATTTTCTTCCAGAAACAACTGGCTGCCCTCCATGAGGTTAAGACATTCTTGAAAGGGGTTCTGCACATCCAACCACCCTTTGTGCCTACTGCGGCACCTTGGGATCTTAATGTGCTGCTGCAGTTCCTACAATCGGATTGGTTGGAACCTTTGCAGGAGGTGGACGTCAAGTTTCTTACTTGGAAGGCAGTTACACTGTTGGCATTGGCATCTGCTAGACGTGTGTCAGAATTAGGGCATTGTCATCCAAGAGCCCCTACTTGATTTTCCATGAAGATAGGGCTGAGCTCAGAACGCATCAGCAGTTTCTTCCAAAGGTTGTGTCAGCTTTTCATATCAACCAACCTATTGTAGTGCCAGTGGCTACTGACTCATAAATTACCTCAAAGTCCTTGGATGTGGTGAGGGCTTTGAAGATTTATGTGAGGAGAACTTCTCGTCACAGGAAGTCGGACGCTCTGTTTGTCCTTTATGATCCCAACAAGGTTGGGTGTCCTACTTCTAAACAAACGATTTTTCGCTGGATCAGGTTTACTATCCAGCATGCTTATTCTACAGCAGGCTTGCCGTGTCCAAGATCGGTTAAGGCCCACTCTACTCGTAAAGTGGGTTCCTCCTGGGCGGCTGCCCGGGGTGTCTCAGCTTTACAGCTTTGCAGAGCAGCTACTTGGTCAGGGTCGAACACATTTGCTAAGTTCTACAAGTTCGATACTTTGGCCTCTGAGGACCTTCAGTTTAGTCAGTCTGTTCTGCAGGAACCTCAGCACTCTCCCTCCCGTACTGGGAGCTTTGGTACATCTCCATGGTACTAATGTGGACCCCAGCATCTTCTAGGATGTAAGACAAAATAGGATTTTAATTACCTACCGGTAAATCCTTTTCTCGTAGTCCATAGAGGATGCTGGGCACCCGCCCAGTGCTTCGTATTCCTGCATTGTTACTTGGTTCAGTATTGTTGTTTCAGCCATTGCTGAATTGTTCCAAGTTGGTTAGCTTGGCTTTCCTTTTTTGTTATGTGTGAGCTGGTGTGAATCTCACCACTATCTGTGTATTTCCTTCTCTCGAAGTATGTCCATCTCCTTGGGCACAGTTTCTAGACTGGTAGGAGGGGCATAGAGGGAGGAGCCAGCCCACACGATTAAACTCTTAAAGTGCCAGTGGCTCCCAAAGGACCCATCTATACCCCATGGTACTAATGTGGACCCCAGCATCCTCTACGGACTACGAGAAAAGGATTTACCGGTAGGTAATTAAAATCCTATTATTTCCTTCTGTAGACTACAAACAGAAATTATATAATTTGCATCATAGATATGTTACATTACTTCTGGTTATTGAGAGTGTTAATGGAGATAATTTACTAAAGCCTCTAAAAATTCAAAACGATAGTGTTGACCATGGCAACCAATCAGATTCTGCCTAGGATGCAATAGAGAAATGAGAGGTAGAATCTGATTGGCTGCTATGGGCATTTCATTTTTATAAGCTTTAGCAAATCTATCATGAAGAGATTACCACGAGAGGAATGTAAAATACTGAAATATGTGGGCTACAACTGGAAATTTCACAGAGGCCTGACAGCTAAACTTGGGAGATTGGGAAGCAAGAGCATAAACATTCTCTCTCTCTCTCTCTCTCTCTCTCTCTCTCTCTCTCTCTCTCTTTCTCTCTCTCATTTATCCATAGCTTGGCCTTGGCAATATTATTGATACATTTCCTCATAAAGTCTCATGTTTATTAAATAGCATGTGGACACACTGGACTTGTGGTGAAATCACCATTCTGCACAAAATGTTTCTGCAATCTATTGAAGCCATCAAAGTGACCACTACAGCTGTGAATCATCTACACCTGTGGTTCTCAAATTCAGTTTCCAGGGTCCCAAATATTTAATGTTTTCAAGGTCAGCTAGCAAGTGCACATGTGTATTTATTACTCACTGACACATTTTAAGAGATCCATAAGTGGAGCTAATTATTTCACTTTTGTGAGGGAATCTGGGAAACATGAACTGTTTGGGATCCTGAGGACTGACTTTGATACCCTGTTATCTATAACAAGGTTAGTACTGCTTCCACATTTCACATAGGCTTTTCTTGAACCATGGTTTTTAATTCTAGTGATTTAACACCTAATTCAGAGATGTACGTAAATTCCATAAATCTAGAAGGGTGTGAGATCTTTGTAGATCTTGTTCTGCAACATCGCTCGCAGTGGCCTGGATTCTGCAGTCTGATTGACAGGCTGCTACCGTTTAGGGGCGGTGACAAGGACTGGGAGTGTTTGTCAAAATGGGCTTGTCAGCTCTGTTTTGTAGGCTTGCAGAGGCCGGGAACTGTGTCTTCCCACTGAGATTTACTGGCCTCTGCATTATGATTTCACCGGACATCCTGAGTAACCTGAGGGTACTCAGATGGCTGATGGGAATGCAGATGATCTAAAGCAACGGCACCATTACTGGAGAGTTGTGAGAACCGGGAGAGCAGGTGTGAGATGCCACAGCTGGGAACCAAATGCCGCCAGGTCTATGCATAGGCACGAATGCCGCAGTGATTTTGAGGAGACAGCAGACACCACATGGAGACTGGCGCAGGCATGAAGAACTGGTGAAAGTCTGAGTGAGTTACAGAGACTGTGATAATTGTTTAAACCCCAAGAGGGTGAGTGTTAAACCCCATTCCTTCTGACGCACACACACTGCCCAGCTACTAAGTTGAGAAGAGAGCCTGGAGGCCAAATACAGATATTTGCCACAGATTAAACCCTGTTCATAGATGGCGTGGTCAGTACAGAGACACTTGTTATTTTGAGGAATCACTAGAAAGACACTTTGCTAAGTTGGAACCTAAAGGCACATCTCTTACATGAACTTTGTACATATTTGGATTACAGTGACACTGTCTACAGAGAGTCAGCTCTTAAACCACAGATTCTATATTTCTTTGAGGAGGTACCACACCATTGTGCAACAAGAACATTTAAATCCTCGGGCCCCAATAAAAAACTGTGACAATTTGGTATCTATGAGCTCCAACACTTTTGCCTGTGAAAATCAGAACTGTATGTAGGGATATTGAAATTAAAGTGAGGATAGTCTTAGTGACTTCAATCGATTTGTGCAAATAGCTCTTTTTGATCTTTTTTGAACATCATACTCTTTGATTGTCTTTCTTGAAAATTGCATTAAATACTGATTGCACATCTGTGATTAGATTGATTATGAGTTGGTATTAACCACTGTCTTGAGCCATACTGGAGCCCACATTGAGTCACCCAGTATAAAGTAAGCTGTTGAGTGGTTTAGTCTTTATTGAGTGCTAATATATTGTCTTTGAATTGCCACAACTTGATTTAATCCTTTTTGAATTTCTTTTAAATGATATTGTTGTATAACCAGATAACCTTCTTTTTGCCAGCATTCTTGCAGTAAAATAAAAAAGGTACTCTCTACGGAGATTGCTGTTAAATGACCTTTGTGTTTACAAATCAATCTGTCCTACCCTATTTGAACCACTTACATTGAATAAGGTACTGGGATCAAACATCTTAGAGAAAGAGCCCATCACTAAGCCACTGAACACCTGTAATACCTGTCTCTATCCACATAGACATCCGCCAACCTCGGGGTGTTACAAAGACTAAAGGACTGATATTGAAGCTTTATCTGTACTTCCATTGTTTAGTAAGTTTCACCTCATGCTCCCCATTCTTTTTTTGCCCTGTTAATGATAGTGACGATAATATAATACTGGCTGGCTCTGTCAATGAGATCACAAAGGGAACATCCAGATGTGAGGTGCTGGGGGAAGGGGTACGCAATATGCTTAATCATGGTCCTACCCCATGTTGCACAATCCTGTGAACTGCAGAGTTGTGTAAAGGAGGCATGACCACAATGCTACAATTTATCACCAATCATGTAATTTACACTCCGATCACTCACCACTCATAGTGTAAATAAGTCCATTGCTAATACAGCTCTGGAAGAACCCCATCTGTTTTGCTTATTATATAGTATATTGGCCCTCTTACCTCGTTTGCCTGTGTTGCCCAGTCTTGTTTTATTACTGTACTGTTTTGTTCCCTGTTGTAAAGTCTAACAGTATATGTTGGTGCTACATAAATATATGTTAAATAAATAATAATAAAAAGAAACAAAAATGAACAAATCCAGAAGACCAGGAGACACGTCTTTTTTAAGTGTACCTAGCATTCAGTTTTGAAAAAAACATTAACAATACAGCTTAAGTAAAAAACAACAAACTAATTTTAATGTGTAGTAATTAACACACAAAGACTCAGAAACATTTATATCTGCCCTTCTCTCACTAGGTAATAAATGCCTGTGGCATTATTTAAATTAGTTACTGGTGTAGGCAGATATTCTGTGACAGCGGTCTCATGTGATCATTCACAGTCAATGTACTGAATGATGGCTTCTGATGATGTCACATGAGGTTTCTCAGGTGCAGAGTAAGCAATATTATGTCAGTACATGATATGTTCCAGCTCTTATTAGGACTCCTGAATATTCATAGCTGACTACAGTTTGGCTAACTTCATGCAGATTGTATATAAGTATCTCTGACAATTTTTACTTTATAACAGGAAGATATAAAAGTTAATGATTGGGGAATACCAGAGCATCATCATGTGATCAATGAACAATTGATGCTACATAAATAAATAACGCTATTTGCATACAGTACGTGTATAATGCAATGTGTATACTGCCGTTAATAGCCAGACCATGCAAGAAAGACAGAGGGAAGGTAAAGCTGCCCGTACACATAAAGATTTATTGTCAGATCTGGCTGGTTGGAACGAAAATCTGGTAATCTATGGGAGCAAATGACAACTGACCATTTCCTCCGAAATGCTGGAAAACTGACAAAAACGTTAGTTCAGACAAATTGGTTAAATCAGATGGATTTAACCAATTTGTCTGATTGACCATTTTTGTCTGTTTTTAGTGTTTGGGGGCAAATGCTTAATTGTCATTTGCTCTCATCCATTACCAGATTTTCGTTCCATCCAGCCAGATTGTACAATAAATCTTTAGGTGTATGGGCAGCTTTAGAGCTGCAGAAGTGAGTTGGCGGCACAGCTTGGGGAAAGTAAAATATGTGCAAATAGATTAATTCGGGCTGCAGGGATGATGGTGGTGGGTAACACATAATGGGCAGGACTGGAAGGGTAACTGACACACAGCACTATTGTGGCATTTGAAGAACAAAGCAAAACAAGTGGGGATTGCGCAAATGGATATTAAACTTGCCCTATGTAGACACAAATAATATACATTCATCATATGAGTGCATATAAACTAAAGCATTTGAAACAAAATTAAATTACATTATTTGTTGCTTAAACCCCTCAATCATAAGTGCGTTTTGTAAGAAAGTGAGAGCTTCACCTCGTGCTTGTGACACATGTAATCAGCCACGGAATTTGCTTTTGTAATTTGCCTTTGCCCCCGGCTTACTGATTGTAGCAAGCCACATCGCCTAAAATACATTATCCCCCCCTACTTACTCACTGGCCGCATTATATAACATTTTATAATACCCATTATTACAACCCTTAGTCAGTGACTGTATTGTTTATATATCAGTGCCTCCCACCCCCCCAACCCCACACACTTTTTGTTGTGCCTGCTACAATTAATGCTGAGGGGGGGAGGGGGAGTCATTGGATAAAGTCATACTAAAGGCACTGATGTATAATCAATACAGTCACTGACTAAGGGGTGTACAATAATGGGTCTTATAAGGGAAGGGGAATGTGCTACAATCAGTCTGGGGGGCACTGAAATTTAATGCAGGCACCCATTCCTTATAACACTTATTATTACACCCTATTACATTAGTGTTGACTGCATTATATATGAGTGCCTCCCCAACCCCCATTCACTGATTGTAGCAGCCTAACAGGTCCCCCATCCCTTATATTACCCATTATTACACTCCTCAGTTAGTGTGACTGTATTCATTATGTAACAGTTCCCCACTGATTGTAGCAGGCATCTTCTATACACGGTACAGTAGTACTTAAAATAGAGTATAATAGCATATTGCTATATCACCAGTTAGTGTGTGCCTTCGCCAGCCATGATTATAGCAGGCGGATGTTATACACAGTACTTAAAATAACACTGTCCAAACAACATATCCCCCCCAATCCCCCGCCCATATACAATTTAAAAAATGCTGTACACTGGAAGACCTCATGTTTTTTTCTGTGCACATCCCAGCTCCTCTCTCTAAGCATCCGACATCATACACACATGTGTCATGACTGGTCACATGCACAGTACTGCAGGACTGGAGACACAGGCATGCACTGGAGTTGGCACCCAACAGCTGTCTAATGACTGACAGCCTGCTGGGAGTATTCAGCCATCCCAGCTCTTGGACAATTTTGTCAGAGCTCAAAGTCCACAGGAAATGCCCATTATATAGCCTTGTCGGCGGGCCCACGGGGACCCACAGGGCCCTAAGCAGCTGCTTTGGTTGCCTTGTGGTAAATCCGCTACTGACTGTAGGATTTGGATGCAGGTGGTTTAAGTTAGGAAGGAGCTGGGAGAAGTTTGAAACCATAAAATAATACTTTATTAATGTGGCCAATGCAATAAACGTCAAACTTGACTGCAGAGAAGCATTTGTTGAGGGGGCTGTTTTTGGGGCTTCATCCTCTCCTTCAATTTTCGCTCTGTCTTGTCTACATAATATAAACCACATGGGCAGATTAAAATGTAGATTACACCATGGATTACGTCTGGTATATCACTTGTTGGAGGAAGATCTCTCCACCACCCACACCTTGACACGGCTCAGGGAAATGTTCCCAGATACCCAAATACCCCTTTTTGCCTTTTTCCAGGCCCGTAGTTTTGCAACAAAGTTATTATTAGATTTGAAAACCTCAAATCATCCCATGATGTTTGACTCCTTGATAAAAATTGGTTTGGGTACTCCCTTTCCTACTTCGTATTTATATGAACAGGTTAGGAAGAAAATTGCTAATCTATCTACAGGTATGGCCAAGTGGAGAAACTCTTTCCCAGACCTCTCTTTACAAACTATTGTAAAACTCTCGGCCATATTGAATAAGCAACTACTGTCTTCTTAATTTGCAGAAATGCAATATAAGATTCTTCATCAGGCCTACTATACCACAAAACTTAGATTTATTATTGGAGCAGCTGATAATTCCAATTGCTTTAAATGTCACTCCTCTGATGCAGACACGTTTCACTGTCTATGGTCCTGCCCAGTGGTTCAATCTTTTTGGTCAAATGTCCAAACTTATGTGAATGATGTGCTACATATTCCCTTATCCTCGTTGTGGGCATTCTGGAATGATAGTCCGCAACCCTCTTTAAGGCGACTTCCCAAGGGCATTGATCTACTGCTGGCTAAAAAACATTTTATCTCAGTGGATTCATTCTGCTCCTATCCCTATTTCCCTCATGCTGCCAAGACTGGCTCATGTGTATAAGATGGAGTGGATAGAATGTGTGCTTGATTTAGAATCTAGATCACCCAAAAATTTTGACATATGGCTTCCCTATATATTGACCCTCTCGGTAGAAGACAAAGAGTTTCTCCGCGGCATAGTCCGCTTAACTTCCTGGTATAATATGACAACACTACAGAGGGGATCCCCACCTTTTTAAGTTGATAAATATTTCAATGATTGTTAATACTCATAAGACATAACCTTCATTGTCTCATATTATTGGTCCTCTTGGTGAGATGACAACTTTATCTACGTCACTTACTAGTTAATCTTTATACACACAGTAACCTTATATGGAGATCGAAATACATGTTTTTATATATGTATATGACCGCTAATGTGTTGACTTGTATACATGAATGTTCTTTCTGTGAAAATGTTTGTATATATTTTTCTCTTCGCAATAAAAAAAATAATATATATATATATATATATATATATATATATAAAATGTAGATTACAAATTTATTACTGCAACTGACGTTATGTCTGGCATTACACAATTGTCCCTAATGGGGGGATGTTTAATGGTATATCCTGATAATCAGTGTAAGACTGGGGCATGTAGGGTCTACCGGGGGAATGCAGTGGTAGGGGCCCATGTTTAGGGGTGTGGCCAGTCTGCTGAGGGGGTGTGGCCTGCCACCTCATTGGTTTGACTAACCATTAGAGAGTGCAACGTCTGGGCACCTTCATAAATATATACAGTAAATTCAGCTGCTGCATGCATGATAATGTATCAGATTAATAACAGCAATGCACTGTAGAAAATACAGCATAGTCCAGTATAAGGTAACATATGTATAATGCACAGTCTGGAACTTGATCCTTAG
Source organism: Pseudophryne corroboree (assembly GCF_028390025.1). Taxonomy (NCBI): domain Eukaryota; kingdom Metazoa; phylum Chordata; class Amphibia; order Anura; family Myobatrachidae; genus Pseudophryne; species Pseudophryne corroboree. Next base: position 168,274,634 of record NC_086448.1, on the reverse strand, counting down.
AGCACGAGGTGGGGCCCCAGGGAGTGGGACCTACTGGTGGTTTCCCCTGTACCCCTGTGGGCCAGTCCAAGCCTGCTGATAATCAATAGCTACAAATATCAAAAGGCATCTGTGGCACCTTTATCTGGACTTATCCATAAAAATCCCTGCTGGAATTATATCAAAGTATGTTATGTCATTCCTGACTACATAATCTCTGATATGTTCACCTTCAGAGTAACATGTCTTTCTCTGACGTCCTAAGTGGATGCTGGGACTCCGTAAAGGACCATGGGGAATAGCGGCTCCGCAGGAGACTGGGCACAACTAAAAGAAAGCTTTTGGTCTAACTGGTGTGCACTGGCTTCTCCCTCTATGACCCTCCTCCAGACCTCAGTTAGAATCTTGTGCCCGGCTGAGCTGGATGCACACTAGGGGCTCTCCTGAGCTCCTAGAAAAGAAAGTATATTTTAGGTTTTTTATTTTCAGTGAGATCTGCTGGCAACAGACTCACTGCTACGAGGGACTAAGGGGAGAAGAAGCGAACCTACCTGCTTGCAGCTAGCTTGGGCTTCTTAGGCTACTGGACACCATTAGCTCCAGAGGGATCGAACACAGGGCCCGACCTCGATCGTCCGGTCCCGGAGCCGCGCCGCCGTCCCCCTTACAGAGCCAGAAGCATGAAGATGGTCCTGAAAATCGGCGGCAGAAGACTTCGGTCTTCAACAAGGTAGCGCACAGCACTGCAGCTGTGCGCCATTGCTCCTCATGCACACCTCACACTCCGGTCACTGATGGGTGCAGGGCGCTGGGGGGGGGGGCCCTGAGCAGCAATATTAACACCTTTACTGGCAAATAATCACAATATATAGTCCCAGAGGCTATATATGTGATAAATACCCCTGCCAGGATCCATAAAAAAGCGGGAGAAAGTCCGCCGAAAAAGGGGCGGGGCTATCTCCCTCAGCACACTGGCGCCATTTTTCCCTCACAGCTCCGCTGGAAGGATCGCTCCCAGGCTCTCCCCTGCAGTTTCAAGACTACAAAGGGTAAAAAAGAGAGGGGGGGCACTAAATTTAGGCGCAGCAGTATATATATAAGCAGCTATAAGGGAAAAACACTCAGTTATAGTGTTCATCCCTGTGTTATATAGCGCTCTGGTGTGTGCTGGCATACTCTCTCTCTGTCTCCCCAAAGGGCTTTGTGGGGTCCTGTCCTCTGTCAGAGCATTCCCTGTGTGTGTGCGGTGTGTCGGTACGGCTGTGTCGACATGTTTGATGAGGAGGCTTATGTGGAGGCGGAGCAGATGCCGATAAATGTGATGTCACCCCCTGCGGGGCCGACACCTGAGTGGATGGTTATGTGGAAGGAATTACGCGACAGTGTCGACTCCTTACATAAAAGGTTTGATGACATACCAAATATGGGACAGCCGGCTTCTCAGCCTGTGCCTGCCCAGGCGTCTCAAAAGCCACCAGGGGCTCTAAAACGCCCGCTACCTCAGATGGCAGACACAGATGTCGACACGGATACTGACTCCAGTGTCGACGACGATGAGACTAATGTAACTTCCAATAGGGCCACACGTTACATGATTGGGGCTATGAAAAATGTGTTGCACATTTCTGATGTTACCCCAGGAACCACAAAAAAGGGTATTATGTTTGGAGAGAAAAAACTACCAGTAGTTTTTCCTCCATCTGAGGAATTAAATGATGTGTGTGAAGAAGCGTGGGCTTCCCCCGATAAGAAACTGGTAATTTCTAAAAGGTTACTAATGACGTGCCCTTTCCCGCCAGAGGATAGGTCACGATGGGAAACATCCCCTAGGGTGGATAAAGCGCTCACACGCTTGTCAAAGAAGGTGGCACTACCGTCTCCGGATACGGCCGCCCTAAAGGAGCCTGCTGATAGGAAGCAGGAGGCTATCCTGAAGTCTGTATATACACACACAGGTATTATACTGAGACCAGCTATTGCTTCAGCATGGATGTGCAGTGCTGCAGCTGCGTGGTCAGATTCCCTGTCGGAAAATATTGATACCCTAGACAGGGACACTATATTGCTAACCGTAGAGCATATTAAAGACGCAGTCTTATACATGAGAGATGCACAGAGGGATATTTGCCGGCTGGCATCTAAAATAAGTGCAATGTCCATTTCTGCCAGGAGAGGGTTATGGACTCGGCAGTGGACAGGTGATGCAGATTCTAAAAGGCACATGGAAGTTTTGCCTTATAAGGGTGAGGAGTTGTTCGGAGATGGTCTCTCGGACCTCGTTTCCACAGCAACAGCTGGGAAGTCAGCATTTTTACCCCATGTTCCCTCACAGCCAAAGAAAGCACCGTATTATCAGGTACAGTCCTTTCGGCCCCATAAGGGCAAGCGGGTTAAAGGCGCGTCCTTTCTGCCCAGAGGCAGAAGTAGAGGAAAAAAGCTGCAGCATACAGCCAGTTCCCAGGAGCAAAAGTCCTCCCCCGCTTCCTCCAAGTCCGCCGCATGACGCTGGGGCTCCACAGGCGGAGCCAGGTACGGTGGGGGCCCGTCTCAAAAACTTCAGCAATCAGTGGGCTCGCTCACGGGTGGATCCCTGGATCCTTCAAGTAGTATCTCAGGGGTACAAGCTGGAATTCGAAACGTCTCCCCCCCGCCGTTTCCTCAAATCTGCCTTGCCAACAACTCCCTCAGGCAGGGAGGCAGTGCTAGAGGCAATTCACAAGCTGTATTCCCAGCAGGTGATAGTCAAGGTGCCCCTCCTTCCACAAGGACGGGGTTACTATTCCACAATGTTTGTGGTACCGAAACCGGACGGTTCGGTGAGACCCATTTTAAATTTGAAATCCTTAAACACATATATAAAAAAATTCAAGTTCAAGATGGAATCGCTCAGGGCGGTTATTGCAAGCCTGGACGATGGGGATTACATGGTATCACTGGACATCAAGGATGCTTACCTGCATGTCCCCATTTACCATCCTCACCAGGATACAGTGGTACAGGATTGTCATTACCAATTCCAGACGTTGCCGTTTGGTCTATCCACGGCACAGAGGGTATTTACCAAGGTAATGGCCGACATGATGATACTCCTTCGAAAAAAGGGAGTTTTAATTATCCCGTACTTGGACGATCTCCTGATAAAGGCGAGGTCCAGGGAGCAGTTGTTGGTCGGGGTAGCACTATCTCGGGAGGTGCTACAACAGCACGGTTGGATTCTAAATATTCCAAAGTCACAGCTGGTCCCTACGACACGTCTACTGTTCCTGGGGATGGTTCTGGACACAGAACAGAAAAAAGTGTTTCTCCCGGAGGAGAAGACCAAGGAGCTGTCATCTCTAGTCAGAGGCCTCCTAAAACCAAAACGGGTGTCGGTGCATCACTGCACGCGAGTCCTGGGAAAAATGGTAGCTTCCTACGAAGCAATTCCATTCGGCAGGTTCCATGCAAGAACTTTTCAGTGGGACCTGTTGGACAAGTGATCCGGATCGCATCTTCAGATGCATCGGCTGATAACCCTGTCCCCAAGGACCAGGGTGTCTCTGCTGTGGTGGCTGCAGAGTGCTCATCTTCTAGAGGGCCGCAGGTTCGGCATACAGGACTGGGTCCTGGTGACCACGGATGCCAGCCTTCGAGGCTGGGGGGCAGTCACACAGGGAAGAAACTTCCAAGGACTATGGTCAAGTCAGGAGACTTCCCTACACATAAATATTCTGGAACTGAGGGCCATTTTCAATGCCCTAAGTCAGGCAAAACCCCTGCTTCAAAACCAGCCGGTACTGATCCAGTCAGACAACATCACGGCAGTCACCCATGTAAACCGACAGGGCGGCACAAGAAGCAGGACGGCGATGGCAGAAGCCACAAGGATTCTCCGATGGGCGGAAAATCACGTGTTAGCACTGTCAGCAGTGTTCATTCCGGGAGTGGACAACTGGGAAGCAGACTTCCTCAGCAGGCACGACCTCCACCCGGGAGAGTGGGGACTTCACCCAGAAGTCTTCCAACTGATTGTAAACCGTTGGGAAAGGCCACAGGTGGACATGATGGCGTCCCGCCTAAACAAACAGCTAGAAAGATATTGCGCCAGGTCAAGAGACCCTCAGGCCATAGCTGTGGACGCTCTAGTGACACCGTGGGTGTACCGGTCGGTTTATGTGTTCCCTCCTCTTCCTCTCATACCCAAGGTACTGAGGATAATACGGAGAAGAGGAGTAAGAACTATACTCATTGTTCCGGATTGGCCAAGAAGAGCTTGGTACCCGGAACTTCAAGAAATGATCTCAGAGGACCCATGGCCTCTGCCGCTCAGACAGGACCTGCTGCAGCAGGGGCCTTGTCTGTTCCAAGACTTACCACGGCTGCGTTTGACGGCATGGCGGTTGAACACCGGATCCTGAAGGAAAAGGGCATTCCGGAGGAAGTCATTCCTACGCTAATTAAAGCTAGGAAAGATGTGACCGCAAACCATTATCACCGCATTTGGCGAAAATATGTTGCGTGGTGTGAGGCCAGGAAGGCCCCAACGGAGGAATTTCAGCTGGGCCGTTTTCTGCACTTCCTACAGTCAGGGGTGACTATGGGCCTAAAATTGGGTTCCATTAAGGTCCAGATTTCGGCTTTATCGATTTTCTTTCAGAGAGAACTGGCTTCACTACCTGAAGTTCAGACTTTTGTTAAGGGAGTGCTGCATATTCAGCCCCCTTTTGTGCCTCCAGTGGCACCTTGGGATCTCAACGTGGTGTTGGATTTCCTAAAGTCACATTGGTTTGAGCCACTTAAAACCGTGGAATTGAAATATCTCACGTGGAAAGTGGTCATGTTGTTGGCCTTGGCTTCGGCCAGGCGTGTGTCAGAATTGGCGGCTTTGTCATGTAAAAGCCCTTATCTGATTTTCCATATGGATAGGGCAGAATTGAGGACTCGTCCCCAATTTCTCCCTAAGGTGGTATCAGCTTTTCATTTGAACCAACCTATCGTGGTGCCTGCGGCTACTAAAGACTTGGAGGCTTCCAAGTTGTTGGACGTAGTCAGGGCCCTGAAAATTTATGTTTCCAGGACAGCTAGTGTCAGGAAAACTGACTCGTTATTTATCCTGTATGCACCCAACAAGCTGGGTGCTCCTTCTTCAAAGCAGACTATTGCTCGCTGGATCTGTAGTACGATTCAGCTTGCACATTCTGCGGCTGGACTGCCGCATCCTAAATCAGTGAAAGCCCATTCCACGAGGAAGGTGGGCTCTTCTTGGGCGGCTGCCCGAGGGGTCTCGGCTCTACAACTTTGCCGAGCAGCTACTTGGTCGGGGTCAAACACATTTGCTAAATTCTACAAGTTTGACACCCTGGCTGAGGAGGACCTAGAGTTTGCCCATTCGGTGCTGCAGAGTCATCCGCACTCTCCCACTCGTTTTGGAGCTTTGGTATAATCCCCATGGTCCTTACGGAGTCCCAACATCCACTTAGAACGTCAGAGAAAATAAGATTTTACTCACCGGTAAATCTATTTCTCGTAGTCCGTAGTGGATGCTGGGCGCCCATCCCAAGTGCGGATTGTCTGCAATACTTGTATATAGTTATTGTTTAACTAAAGGGTTATTGTTGAGCCATCTGTTGAGAGGCTCAGTTATTGTTCATACTGTTAACTGGGTATAGTATCACAAGTTATACGGTGTGATTGGTGCGGCTGGTATGAGTCTTACCCGGGATTCAAAATCCTTCCTTATTGTGTCAGCTCTTCCGGGCACAGTATCCTAACTGAGGTCTGGAGGAGGGTCATAGAGGGAGGAGCCAGTGCACACCAGTTAGACCAAAAGCTTTCTTTTAGTTGTGCCCAGTCTCCTGCGGAGCCGCTATTCCCCATGGTCCTTACGGAGTCCCAGCATCCACTACGGACTACGAGAAATAGATTTACCGGTGAGTAAAATCTTATTTTAACCTTTCACTATGTAAACAAGGCAATTCAGGGTCTGATTGGATTATGCGCCAGTATGTCATAACTGCGTAAGTATGAGCATGTATGCATGCTGGTCTAAGTCTTAAGTGTATTAACATATGGAATAGATAAAACTTGTTCTTTAATGTCATAATCACGGTAATTACATTATTTCTCATGCTAATGCTTAAACGAGCCTGGATACATCCTTCACTTTAATTTTGAAAAATAATTACAATACCTGGGGACATATGTAATAGGATGTTTTTTTAAAGCGGCACTTATTTACATGGCTAAACCATGCCTTGTGAATGATTGCCGATTTAAAAACACATCCAACATCGACCAGCATCCCGCACCTCCGGCAAACTCGAACCAGGGGCAGATGTATTAAGCTTGGAGAAGGGATAAAGCAGTGATAAGTGCAAGGTGATAACGCACCAGCCAGTCAGCTCCTAACTGTCATTTTTCAAATCCGTAATGATTGGCTGGTGTGTTATCACCTTCCACTTATCACTTATTTATCCCTGCTCACGGCTTAATACTGTACATCTGCCTCCCTATGCTTAATGCATATGCCTCTTCTAGTATTAAAGGCTTAAGACATACTGGCTATAATCAACAAATAAGCAATACCGTTACCAAGATAGACTTTTAGTTATAGCATAAAGAACATACCACATTAAAAGCCCTGTTAGTACTATTCCTCTGAAGAAGTTGTTTCTACAATGAAACGTCTAATGTGGTATCTTCAACAATAATTGAGTCTGCCAGATGGTGTATAAAGAGATAACAAGGACACACAGGGTTGAAATTGTTATATTGGCTGGACAGATGCAAGCGAGTCTGGATGAATTGCAATTCCCAAGAAGTGTTTAAAGGGCTCACATTTCAAGGAAGCCAATAACATCTTTGCAAATTAAGATATGCTTGTTCAATTTTCCACCTGCCTGTAGAGCTCCCTTTGATGCTTCACAGCAGTTATAAAAAGATTAATCTGTCTGGTGACTTTTGACAAGTATGATTGGCCTTTGGTAATTACAAGTTTTAATACACTATTATTGAACATCTTACTTGGTCACTGATTGTGAATTTAGTTGTAGCATCTACAAAACTTCATTGACTGAAATGCATTCTCTGTTTGTTGGCTCTCCCTTTGCCCTAATAATCAATTGTGTGTAATCCAGTGGATCCTGACTCTTCCATTTAGTTTATTTGTAGTGTTAATTTAATTCAGGCTTCTGCACATTTCTTCGAAGCTCACATTTAGTTGGATGAAGAACTAATTATTTAACCTCGACTTCAGTACAATTTAGAGAATATAATTGTATTCCTCACTTATCTCTATATCCGTACCATACAAAGACTAAATACAAGGACAGAATCATTATATATCATATTATTTATGTATAATATACAGGTAAATGTTATTTTGAAAGATTTATAGAGAATGGAACATTTGCCCTAAATGAATAATATTATTTATTGTTATTATTGAAATATTATGACTATGATACAATTCCAACAGTCTAATTACTTACTAATACTAATTTGCTTATTATGAATTACTGGAAAGGTTTGGGCTTTTAAGGCAAGAAAAAATGTCTCCATAGCAATAGTACCACCTTTATCCTGGCTATATATGTACTTAGTTGCATTTGTTTCCCATTTTTAAAATATTAAATTATACAAAATGACCTTTTATAGTGGAGTAACTTCTATTTTTGTTATAAATGCCCTTTGAAGTTCAGAATATGTTTGGGAATTATTGAGCAATTCGTTCCCTCGAGAAGCTAAAAGATATATTTTTAACACCACATAGAATTTTAGACATAATGTTCCATTGGTCCCCAGAATAATGAGTATCCTTCTCCCACACAGGGGGGAATCTGCCTCTGGATAACTGCAAGTTCTATTAAATTTCAAATCTCAGTCATTTCTTTTGTCTTCAAGATAGAGTTGATAATGGTTAGTTGTAAGGGGTAAATGCCATCACCTCTTGATTTACTGTGTTCATTATCCTCTCTGTAAGCCTTTTCCTCTATCTCTCCTACTCTTTATCTTAAACCCATGTCTGTCTAGCTGGCAGCCAGTAGGTAGACTCAGTCCTCCAATCTTATTTTGTGGCCTCCAGCTTGTCTGAATAGACCATACTGTAGCTGATAGATTACATCATTCTTTGAATAGTGTCAACACTTAGTTATACCAGACATTCTTATTCATATTATTAATATTAATTTATATAAAATTCTGCATCTCTATACAGAGCAATGATACAAAACAGGTTAAACAAAATAACACAATTATATATATATATATATATATATATATATATATATGTACATAATTCCATGCGCAGGCATAGCTGCATGCATAAACCTATCGTCTTAATTAGTGTGCCTACGGGTTGGGATTAAACAAGAGGAGTGAGGGCCCTGCTTGTGAGAGTTTACATTCTAAATAGAGAAAGAGAGTGTGTGTGTGAGGGGAGGGGGGGGGGTTCTGGGTTGGGGGGAGGGCACTGGGGAGATAAAAGGGGCTTAAGGTGGGGCCTGCTGTGCGAAAACGCACAACAGCGATGAGATCTGAATTACCCTCCATGTGCACTGCAGGTGGGGCAGATATAAAATTTGCAGAGAGTTAGATTTGTGTGGGTTATTTTGTTTCTGTGCAGGGTAAATACTGGCTCCTTTACTTTTACAATGCAATTTAAATTTTAGTTTGACCACACCACACCCAAGTCTAACTCTCTCTGCACATGGTATATCTGCCCCCCCTGCAGTGCACATGGCTTTTCTCATTAGCTAACAAATTTGCTGCTTGCGATCAGATCTGAATTAGGCCCAGTGTGCATATCCTTGCGATGTCATGTGACTGCATCGACTCTGCCCAGTGTTTTCCCAGCAACAGTCATCATAACTAGTATCTGCACTTGCACCCACCTCATGCTGGATGCAAAAGATGTGACTAAACCAGGTGTCCCATCTTCATCTGCCCGCATCAAACAAGCACAGTAGTCAACTACATGCCCATGACACTTCCATAACGCTCCCTTGAGATGGATCTGTTAAGTGCACCACAAATGTAGCCACTCAGTTGCTGCCCAGGAACACACATCTCATAGACGGAGAGAAGCGGCCATGTCGGGAGCAAACTGTCAGCTCTCATATTCTCCATCCAGGTACGTTTGTATGGTGCGGCACTTGCGCAGTCTGTGATTGCTTTCTGTGCTTTCTGTGCAGTCTGCTGGTAATCGTAGGATGCATCCGCTTTTGGACTTGTGCTCAAATAAGGCCCATTATATCCGATTACAAGCTGGATTTATTATAATAGAATGGGCAATGGCAGTAGTGAATTTCCTATTAGGCACGTGAGGCATGTCACTTGTTGGAGGGCAGCACTTGTAGTGGCGCACGCAGGGGGGGTTCCCGAGTACCTGGAAACCCCCCCTGATGAGCCGAGATTTCTATTTTGAGACGGAGACAGCTTTGTCTCCATCTCAGCAAAAGCCGCGACCGCATATGTACAGTATGTATGTATGGATGTGTGCTTGTGTATATGTGTGTGTTTGTTGGTTTGTGTATGTATATATGAATGTGGGCTCTATATATATATATATATATAAATATATATATATATATATATATATATAACACATACATGCACATACACACCCACGGAAATCCCCCTCGTTAAATCCTGCGTTTGCCACTGACTTGAATGCATGTATTGGTACTGTCAGCCTGAAATGTATCTGTAACTGCAAAATATTTCCACTGTACTGTATTTGCCATCTTGAATGGAGTGTAAACGGGTGGGACATGCACATTCTGCCCCTAAAAGCTGTCCTACTTAATAATTATGTATACATTTATAAAAAAATGTAAAAGTCAGTATGATTTACCGAAGGGCGGGATGCTGGCTGTCCATATCCTGACTGCGACAACCCGCCCACCAGAATACCCACAGCGGGGCGAGCGCAATGAGTCCCCTTGTGGGCTCACTGCGCTCGCTACGCTGTGGGATTGGTTGCTCGCTGCGCTCGGCACAGGATTTATTCCCACTCTATGGGCATCGTGGACACCCACGAGATGGAATAGTCCTGTTTTGGCGGCATTGTCGGCTGTCGGGATTCCGGTGTCGGTATGCTGACTGCTGGGATCCCGACAGCCGGCAAAGTGAACGCATCCTATATATTCATTGTTTCTGCAGTGACATTCTGAACATCTGATGGTTTCCTGAACACAAAATGAAATGGCTTCTTTCTGTATTGTGTAAACCCCAGCAACAATATTGCTTAAGGTCTGGACTTTACCACACTGCCCCTTATGTCTGAAAATATATCTACAGGCTGTTGTAGTACATTAGAATCACTAAGATACTAAAAATAAAAATACAAAAAAATAACCAAATAAAAATTGTAGCTAAAAGAGTACAAAAAAAAACAACCCTGAAAAATGTACATAGAAACTTTGTTATAAGTAATCCAGACTTTGTATCCCTATACTGTAAGTGTTAAAAGTTGCTGAATTAATGTGGTTTGCAGTATATTTTGTGAGGTCAATTAATTGTGTTGATATGCTATTCCCCATAGAATCCAATTCAAACGTCTTGTCCTCACCTATGAAGCAAACGGATTTTATGGTCATTGCATGCAGCCCCTAAATCCTCAGAAGGAATTCGGCTAACAGTTTTAACCTGCAATATATCGGTACTGTAATTTCTATTTCTCTAACGTCCTAAGTGGATGCTGGGGACTCCGTCAGGACCATGGGGTTTAGCGGCTCCGCAGGAGACAGGGCACAATAATAAAAGCTTTAGGATCAGGTGGTGTGCACTGGCTCCTCCCCCTATGACCCTCCTCCAAGCCTCAGTTAGATTCTTGTGCCCGGCCGAGAAGGGTGCAATCTAGGTGGCTCTCCTGAGCTGCTTAGAATAAAAGTTTAAGTTAGGTTTTTTATTTTCAGTGAGTCCTGCTGGCAACAGGCTCACTGCTACGAGGGACTTAGGGGAGAGAAGTAAACTCACCTGCGTGCAGGATGGATTTGCTTCTTAGGCTACTGGACACCATTAGCTCCAGAGGGAGTCGGAACACAGGTCTCACCCTGGGGTTCGTCCCGGAGCCGTGCCGCCGACCCCCCTTGCAGATGCCGAAGTTGAAGAGGTCCAGAGGTCCAGAAACAGGCGGCAGAAGACTTTCAGTCTTCATAAGGTAGCGCACAGCACTGCAGCTGTGCGCCATTGTTGTCAGCACACTTCATACCAGCGGTCACTGAGGGTGCAGGGCGCTGGGGGGGGCGCCCTGGGCAGCAATGTATTATACCTTTTTTATGGCTAAAATACATCACATATAGCCCTTGAGGCTATATGGATGTATTTAACCCCTGCCAGATCTCACAAACTCCGGGAGAAGAGCCCGCCGTTTTAGGGGGCGGGGCCTATTCTCCTCAGCACACGGCGCCATTTTCCTGCTCAGCTCTGCTGTGAGGAAGGCTCCCAGGCTCTCCCCTGCACTGCACTACAGAAACAGGGTTAAAACAGAGAGGGGGGGCACTTATTTGGCGATATGATTACATATGTGAAAATGCTATAAGGGAAAACACTTGTATAAGGGGTTGTCCCTGTATAATTATAGCGTTTTTGGTGTGTGCTGGCAAACTCTCCCTCTGTCTCCCCAAAGGGCTAGTGGGGTCCTGTCCTCTATCAGAGCATTCCCTGTGTGTGTGCTGTGTGTCGGTACGTGTGTGTCGACATGTAGGAGGACGATGTTGGTGAGGAGGCGGAGCAAATTGCCTGTATTGGTGATGTCACTCTCTAGGGAGTCGACACCGGAATGGATGGCTTATTTAGGAATTACGTGATAATGTCAACACGATGCAAGGTCGGTTGACGACATGAGACGGCCGGCAAACAAATTAGTACCTGTCCAGGCGTCTCAGACACCGTCAGGGGCTTGTAAAAACGCCCATTTACCTCAGTTGGTCGACACAGACACGGACACTGACTTCAGTGTCGACGGTGAAGAAACAAACGTATTTTCCTTTAGGGCCACACGTTACATGTTAAGGGCAATGAAGAAGGTGTTACATATTTCTGATACTACAAGTACCACAAATAAGGGTATTATGTAGGGTGGGAATAATCTACTTGTAGTTTTTTCCTGAATCAGATAAATTAAAGTGTGTGATGATACGTGGGTTTCCTCCGATAGAAAATTATTGGAGGTATACCCTTTCCCGCCAGAAGTGAGGGCGAGTTGGGAAACACACCTTAGGGTGGATAAGGCGCTCACACGCTTATAAAAACAAGTGGCGTTACCGTCTCCAGATACGGCCGCCCTCAAGGAGCCAGCTGATAGGAAGCTGAAAAATATCCTAAAAAGTATATACACACATACTGGTGTTATACTACGACCAGCAATCGCCTCAGCCTGGATGTGCAGCGCTGGGGGGGCTTGGTCGGATTTCCTGACTGAAAATATTGATACCCTTGACAGGAACAATATTTTATTGACTATAGAGCATTTTAAGGATGCATTTCTATATATGCGAGATGCGCAGAGGGATATTTGCATTCTGGCATCAAGAGTAGATGTGATGTCCATATCTGCCAGACGATGTTTATAGACACGACAGTGGTCAGGTGATGCAGATTCCAGACGGCACATGGAAGTATTGCCGTATAAAGGGGCGGTCCATCGGACCTGGTGGCCATGGCAACAGCTGGAAAATCCACTTTTGTTACCCCAAGTCACATCTCAGCAGAAAAGGACACAGTCTTTTCAGTCTCAGTCCTTTCGTACCCATAAAGGCAGGCGGGCAAAAGGCCAGTCATATCTGCCCAGGGTTAGAGGAAAGGGAAGAAGACTGCAGCAGGCAGCCCATTCCCAGGAACAGAAGTCCTCCACAGCTTCTGCCAAGTCCGCAGCATGACGCTGGGGCCATACAAGCGGACTCAGGTGCGGTGGGGGGTCATCTCAAGAGTTTCAGCACGCAGTGGGCTCACTCGCAAGTGGACTCCTGGATCCTACACGTAGTATCCCAGGTGTACATTGGAAATTCGAAACGTCTTCCCCTCACAAGTTCCTGAAGTCTGCTTTACCAACGTCTCCCTCCGACAGGGAGGCAGTATTGAAAAAAAAAAATTCACAGGCTGTATTCCCAGCAGGTGATAATCAAAGTACCCCTCCTACAACAAGGGAAGGGGTATTATTCCACACTATATTGTGGTACTGAAGCCAAACGGCTCGGTGAGATCTAAAAGATTTGAACAATTACATACAAGGGTTCAAATCAAGATGGAGTCACTCAGAGCAGTGATAGCGAACCAGGACGATATGGTGTCACTGGATATCAGGGACGCTTACCTACATGTCCAAATTTTGCCCTTCTCACCAAGGGTATCTCAGGTTCGTGGTACAGAACTGTCACTATCAGTTCAGACGCTGCCGTTTGGATTGTCCACGGCACCCCGGGTCTTTACCATGGTAATGGCCGAAATGATGATTCTTCCTAAAAGAAATATGGACGCTTTCCTGATAAGGGCAAGGTCCAGAGAACAGTTGGCGGTCGGAGTAGCACTATCTCAAGTAGTTCTACGACAGCACGAGTGGTTTCTAAATATTCCAAAATCGCAGCTTTTCCGACGACACGTCTAATGTTCCTAGGAATGATTCTGGACACAGTCCAGAAAAGGATGTTTTCTCCCGGAGAAGAAGGCCAGGGAGTTATCCGAGCTAGTCAGGAACCTCCTAAAACCAGGAAAAGTATCAGTGCATCATTGCACAAGGGTCCTGTGAAAAATGGTGGTTTCTTACAAAGCGATCCCATTCGGTAGATTTCACGCAAGAACCTTTCAGTGGAATCTGCTGGGAACATGGTCCGGATCGCATCTTCAGATGCATCAGCGGATAACCCTGTCTCCAAGGACAAGGGTGTTTTCTTCTGCAGTGGCTGCAGAGTGCTCATCTATGAAAGGGCCGCAGATTCGACATTCAGGACTGGGTCCTGGTGACCACGGATGCCAGCCTGAGTGGCTGGGGAGCAGTCACACAAGGAAAAAATTTCCAGGGAGTGTGATCAAGTCTGGAGACTTCTCTCCACATAAATATACTGGAGCTAAGGGCAATTTACAAGGCTCTAAGCTTAGCAAGACCTCTGCTTCAAGGTCAGCCGGTATTGATCCAGTGGACAACATCACGGCAGTCGCCCACGTAAACAGACAGGGCGGCACATGAAGCAGGAGGGAAATGGCAAAAACTGCAAGGATTCTTCGCTGGGCGAAAAATCATGTGATAACACTCTCAGCAGTGTTAATTCCGGGAGTGGAAAACTGGGAAGCAGACTTCCTCAGCAGGCATGACCTCCACCCGGGAGAGTGGGGACTTCAGCGGGAAGTCTTCCACATGATTGTAAACCGTTGGGAAAAACCAAAGGTGGACATGATGGCGTCCCGCCTGAACAAAAAACTAGACAGATATTGCGCCAGGTCAAGGGACCCTCAGGCAATAGCGGTGGACGCTCTGGTAACACTGTGGGTGTACCAGTCAGGGTATGTGTTCCCTCCTATGCATCTCATACCAAAAGTACTGAGAATCATAAGAAGGAGATGAGTAAGAACGATACTCGTGGTTCCGGATGGGTCAAGAAGGACTTGGTACCCGGAACTTCAAGAGATGCTCACGGAAGAACCGTGGACTCTACCTTTAAGAGAGGACCTGCTCCAGCAGGGGCCTTGTCTGTTCCAAGACTTACCGCGGCTGCGTTTGACGGCATGGCAGTTGAACGCCGGATCCTGAAAGGGCATTCCAGATGAAGTCATCCCTACCCTGGTCGAAGCCAGGAAGGATGTAATCGCAAAACATTTTCACCGCATTGGGCGAAAATATGTTGCGTGGTGTGAGGCCAAGAAGGTCCCTACAGAGGAATTCCAACTGGGTCGTTTCCTACATTTCCTGAAAACAGGACTGTCTATGGGCCTAAAATTAGGGTCCATTAAGGTTCAAATACAGCCTCCTTTTGTGCCCCCAGTGGCACCTTGGGATCTCAATGTTGTTTTGAGTTTCCTAAAGTCACATTGGTTGGATCCACTCACCACTGTGGAATTAAAATATTTCACATGGAAGGTGAAGATTCTATTAGCCCTGGCTTCAGCCAGGCGTGTGTCAGAATGGGCGGCTTTATCATATAAAAGCCCTTACTTAATTTTTTATTCTGACAGGGCAGAATTGAGGACTCGTCCTCAATTTCTCCTTAAGGTGTTTTCTGTTTTTCACATGAACCAACCTATTGTGGTACCTGCGGTTACTAGGGACTTGGAGGACTCCAAGTTACTTGACGTTGTCAGGGCCCTGAAAATATATGTTTCCAGGACGACTGGAGTCAGAAAATCTGACTCGCTGTTTAGCCTGTATGCACCCAACAAGATGGGTGTTCCTGCTTCTAAGCAGACGATTGCTCGCTGGATTTGTAGTACAATTCAGCTTGCACATTCTGTGGCAGGCTTGCCACAGCCAAAATCAGTAAAAGCCCATTCCACAAGGAAGGTGGGCTCATCTTGGGCGGCTGCCCGAGGGGTCTCGGCTTTACAACTTTGCCGAGCTGCTACTTGGTCAGGGGCACACCCTGACTGAGGAGGACCTGGAGTTCTCTCATTCGGTGCTGCAGAGTCATCCGCACTCTCCCGCCCGTTTGGGAGCTTTGGTATAATCCCCATGGTCCTGACGGAGTCCCCAGCATCCACTTAGGACGTTAGAGAAAATAAGAATTTACTTACCGATAATTCTATTTCTCGTAGTCCGTAGTGGATGCTGGGCGCCCATCCCAAGTGCGGATTGTCTGCAATACTTGTACATAGTTATTGTTACAAAAATCGGGTTATTCTTGTTGTGAGCCATCTTTTCAGAGGCTCCTTCGTTGTTATCATACTGTTAACTGGGTTCAGATCACAGGTTGTACGGTGTGATTGGTGTGGCTGGTATGAGTCTTACCCGGGATTCAATATCCTTCCTTATTATGCACGCTCGTCCGGGCACAGTATCCTAACTGAGGCTTGGAGGAGGGTCATAGGGGGAGGAGCCAGTGCACACCACCTGATCCTAAAGCTTTTATTATTGTGCCCTGTCTCCTGCGGAGCCGCTAAACCCCATGGTCCTGACGGAGTCCCCAGCATCCACTACGGACTACGAGAAATAGAATTATCGGTAAGTAAATTCTTATTTTTTGGTGCTGCTCCCCAGCTTTATTCAAGTCCTGGACCAGAGGGGATGAGTTCAGGATCCCGGCAGTCAGAATACAGACAGCACAGCGTGATCCCAACGGCCCCAGGAGTAATGTACAAGTACATCAGTTAAGGGCCCTACACACTGACAGATAAAATGCATGATATGAACGTTCTCGTTCATTAATGAACGAGAACTCGTTCATATCGTGCAGTGTGTAGGCACCAACGATTAACGATGCGCGGCCCCGCGCTCGTTAATAATTGGTGCCCCGTCGCTTATGCATGCAGGCCAATATGGACGAGATTGTCCATATTAGCATGCAGTGCTATGGAGCCGGGTGATGGGGGGAGTGCCCCTGCCGCCGGGTCGCCCGTCAGCCGTATCCGCCGTCGGGCAGCTCAGCGGCGGATCGGTAAGTGTGTAGGGCCCATTAGTGTGTGCATCTAGTGTAAACCCTGTTATCATTATTTATATATAAAATATTAACTAGGTTGTGCATCTAGATAATACATTGTTACAATTTTCTAATATAGGAAATATAAAGATGGAGAAAATATTGAAATCATTTGGGAATCATTTGCAAACTGAAATAAATGGTTCTTAGCACATCATTCTGTTCTGATTGTCCGCTCCGCACATATGAAATTGCACTTTTGCAGGCGCACATCCAATTCCTCCCTTTTATTTTGGTGTCTCCCAAAAACAATTGTACCTTTATGTGAGATTTGGCATCAAGAATAGCGCATAGTTGTGTATGCTCGGATACACATGTATTATGAAAAATCACATGTTCTGTTTGCAAAATGGACATTTCAGCTACTCTCTTAGTAAACATTCTATAAGTTACACCTGTACATCTGCTCATTCATGCAATCTATAGTCTCTGTGTATAAAAGCATTTAGACATGGTCAAGAGGTCCAGTTTTTGTACAGAGCAAATACAAGAATAGGGATGAAAGGTGATCTAAGTGACTTAGACAGAGGACTGATTTTTTGTGTCAGGCTAGGTGGTATGAGGGTATGTAGTCATTAGGTCGTCATTTACAATGTTGACATTCATAATGTTGACACCACAATGTCAAAAGTTATGTCAACATTATTAATATGTCAACGGGGAATGTGTGGACATTCTCAGAGTGTCAACATGTGAAATGTCGATCTTGTCAGGTTGTCGACATTAGGCTGCGGGTGGAAGGGTTAGTTACTAGGGAGAGGTTAGGGCTAACCTGCAGGGAAGGAGGAGGTCACGGATTGGGCACTAGAGGGAGGGTTGGGATAGGATTACTTACCAGAATGCTGGAGGACTGGAGGTCTGTGACAGAAGTAACAGTCATATGACCACCAGGACTTGGAAGCCACGATGATGCAGTTGCAGTCACCAAGAGCAGGTAAGTGATCACTGGGCCACCAGGAATGACTTATCAAACTTTTATCAGTGTCTACGTCAGTGTTTTTCAACCGCTGTGCCGCGGCACACTAGTGTGCCGTGTGCGGTTGTCAGATGTGCCGCCGCTGCCTGCCCGCCACAGATGCCTGCTCTCTTCCACGGCACACTGCAATCTTCCGCTTCATGGCCCGTTACCTATGGTGACGCGGTGTGACTCATAGATCACGCCCATCATGCCGGCTCGTTTGTTAACATGCGTGCTCTCCTGTCCACCTACCCAGCCACCGGCTCTCCTGCCCGCCTACCCAGCCGCCAGCTCTTCTGCCCGCCTACCTAGCCGCCAGCTCTCCTGTCCACCTACCCGGCCGCTCTCCTGCCCGCCTACCTGGCTGCCAGCTCTCCTGCTCGCTCTCCTGCTCCATGTTCTCAGTGCTGAGCGAGATACCTGAGGTTGGGGCCAATGTATTTTGTTTATTTATTTGATTGCTGTTGGGCCAGTTTGTGGAGTTACTGGGGGGAAGGGGTCACAATGTTTGGCATTACTCTGGGGGACAGTGTGAATGTTATTACTGGGGGGTCACAATGTTTGCCATTACTCTCGGGGACAGTGTGTGGTGGAATTACTGGGGGGGTGGGGGGGGGGGCACAATGTGTGGCATTACTATGGCGAAAGAAGTGTTGGAATTTTTTTTGGGGGGGACACAATGTGTGACATTACTGTTGGTGTCTGTGGTGGAATTACCATTTCTATATTTTATTACAGTGGGGGCCAATGTGTTTTTTTATTGCAGGGGCCAATATGTCTGTTTTATTACTATGGGAGATATTATACAGTATATCAGTTGATTAAAAAAAACTGACGGTGTGCCTTGGCAATTTTAAAATCTTGTTTAGTGTGCCACAAGTTTAAAAAGGTTGAAAATCACTGGTCTACGTGATGAATATCAACATGGTCATTGTCGACATTATGACCATGTGGCCATGATGAATGTCGACAAATTGTCAACATATCATACCACACCCAGTATAAGTACATCAGAAACTGTAGATCTCATGGGATTTTTATGCACAATATACTTTAAGAATAGTGCACACAACAACAAAAAAAACTTCCAGCAGTTGGTGGATGAGAATTGTAACCTTATACATACAGTAAATATGGAAAAAGTGCTCCAAACAAGATCACGCATAAGTAATTCCCCCTGGTACTGTTCATTTAATAAGATTCTCTCTGGATTTTCCTCATAGATGTAAACTTGAAAAACAAGACCAGTATAGTAGGTTTGGTATCTCTAGAAAATGTCCCTTTTTCCTTTTATTCTGTGGATATGTGTGTTGATTATAGGTGGTCGGTCACCATGTCATTGATATGGCATGTGTTCACAAAGGTTTCTTTATTAGACGTCTTACTCTCCTTAGATTTTACACCATGTGAAACACAGAAAAAACTAACTTACATGATTACATGTGTGCTTACATATAACTGTTATTAGATTCTCATTTAATGGTTTCTTTGTCTCCTTTATGTCACACGCCAGTCAGCACTCAGTTGTTTTTCCACC
The DNA here is from genome assembly GCF_028390025.1 of Pseudophryne corroboree. NCBI lineage: Eukaryota > Metazoa > Chordata > Amphibia > Anura > Myobatrachidae > Pseudophryne > Pseudophryne corroboree. The sequence continues at coordinate 168,255,556 of NC_086448.1, read as the reverse complement.
ACATACAGATTTTAGACCAAAACGGTCAAGGTACATACTGTCAATGTTACTTGTGCCACCTATGAATCGGTAACCATATCCGTAGTAAAAACACGGTCTGTACACAGGACACTCAGGAATCTAAAGACCTTGAGGTCTTGTTTTTCATGATCACATCTATGAGGAAAATTCAGAGAAAATATCTTTCAATTTACAATACCAGGAGGATTTCAATATGAGGAATTAAATATGAGTGATCTTGTTTGGAGACAAGGTTTGGTGGAATGTGGAACACCAACAGGTGAGCACTTTTTCCATATTTACTGTCCGTATTATGTTGATGTAAGGGCATGATAACACCCTCATTGAAATAATAGCTGCTCATTTGTGCTTAACGAGAGATCATTGCAACTTTTCTGAGAATCTTAACCTTGTTCATAAGAAATATCGGACAGGAAAATGGCCAAAATGTTCCATGCTAACACAAAGGTGTCAGTAACTTGCATTGCCACATGCAGAAGAGTACCTTTAAATACAGTGCAACGCATGTTGAAGTGGATAGACTACAGCACCAAAAGTTCCACTCCTGTCATCTAAGAGAGGGAAACTGAATGTGCAGTGGGAGCAGACTAATTAAAACTGTATAGTTGAAAGTAGTAAAAATGTCACCTGGTCTGATAAATATGAATTTCTGCTGCCACATGCTGATGTAGGGTCAACATGTAGTGAAAAAAGCAACATTGATCTATCCATCCTGACTTGTGACAAAGGCGGAAACTGCTGTTGGTGTAATGGTGTGGGGAATATTTACAACCCTGTGGTTATGTCATGTCAACAGGAATAGTTCTAGCACCTTGTTGTATCTATGTCAAGATGAATTCAGGCAGTTCTGTGGGCATAGGGGGAGTCTACTCAGTACTAGAAAGATGCACCAATAATGTGTACCTTGAGGGTTCATATGATATGACAGCTGATGAATGCAAACCATACTACTTGTGAATGAATAAAGAAAAACAATCTCAAAGCATTCATCTATGGGACTGTAACCACAAATATATTTTTTGTTCAGATGTGCCTATCACAGTGGAATGTTTATGCTCAACAGTTTTATCATTCAAAAATAGAAAAGGATGGGATGTAATAGGGAGCTTTATTGCTTTGCATTGAAACAAAAGACATAGTCCCTTCTAGATCTCAGCATAGTTTTATGGTCTGCTGTGCACACTGTGGGCAAAATCAGGGAGTTATGTATTTAGTCTGTCTCCCTGCTGTCTGTCATATGTCCTTTCCTTTCTTGCTACATACCTCAGTGACATCATCCCCTGCATCCAATGGTGTCACTTGAAGCCCTTTCCTAAAGGCCCTGCCCCACTCCCTCCCCCTCTTCCTCCAAAATAATATACTGTGAGAAGATTAACACCTAACAATATAATTAACAGGTAGAGCTCCAGGAGGATATAAAAAGATGGTGATGAAAAATTAAGAAATGGCAACTAGTCCTATCAGAGAAACATGGTAACCTTCTATTAGAAATGGACATCTTCTATTACAAAAAAAGATCATTCTTTTTTACATTACGCAGAATGGAAAATGTTGGGATAGTATTTTTTCACATTATTTCTTTCTTTCAGTGTGTCTACCTTTCTTACATTATCAAACAATCTATGTGATATTTCAATCTCTATCTAGGTTTTGCAATTTCCATTCATTTTTAATACTGTATTTTTTTTAAATAAAATGTAATTTCACATTGTGACTTTACTATGATTGGTTATTTCTCTGGGGTCCCCTACTTAGACCTTCAACAGTCACTAAATGAAATGTATGTACATGAACATTCTGCATTTCAGTATTTATAAGCTATTGCTGCCCTAAAATAAACTTTCAGTGAGAAATGTCATCTACATCCTAGCACCTGTGAAACTTGTAAACTTTACTGATAAATTGTGTCTTTATTTGAGGAAATGCATCAAGACAGCTGACCTGCAATGCAACCCCAAACAGCCTACACTTGCAGAACCTCATTAAGCCATCTACTCAGTATGCTTGGATCACAAGTACAAGGGAATAGAAATAATGGAGGCTCCATTCAAATGAAGGCTATTAAAACCTTCTGAAGCATAGGAAAGACATTTACAAAATATAAAACAGGAACATGAATGTTTTATTAATGTCATGGATTGTATCACAATACTAATTTGTCAAAACTACACTTCCACTGCACTTATTATCACAGAGAAGAGCAAAGAAAAATTATGTATTTTACCAAAGGCAAAAAGTAGATGTCACCGTCTGAAGAGCGTATTCTCAGGTTTTTATTATCACTGTGTACCCAGAGGTTTTTGATCCTTAATTACCATGACTAATTTCACCTGTAACTACTTTTTCTGTTTGTCTACTTAAAGAAATTTTATATTTTATATTGTTTTCTTTTCAGGTCACATATATTGTATATTGCAATACAAGAGATGCTATTGTATGGTCCTTTGATAAATACATATTCATTTAATACTTTCTAACATATTAAAAAGCAGCACAGAAAGCCACATCAAACTCTGATTGTCCTGTTTTTCCTGGTTTACATAATAGCTGAAAATGTTGTAGTTTACTGAAGGTGTTATAGGGTTTAAACAAGTGTATATTTTATACTTTAATTTTCTTAAATTGCTTTTCCACCAATGAAGATTCAAAGAAGACAACAGTTGATCTCGTCTAACTTTTTCATTAACATATATAATGTTAGCTGGATGTTATAATAACTACAGTTATAGCAAAAGTACTGTAAGTGTTCAGACAAAGTCAAATTGGATTGGCATGGTTCTAATAGCGCTTCTTTACATAAACTGATTGAGGGTTGAAACGAAAGAGGTACAATTCTTGCCATGTGTGCAGACTATCTAGGGTATTCAATTATCCGCAAATTCGCGGCAATTTTTCGCCCGAAAATTTTTCGCGGCAATCGGCCGAAAATTGCCGCGAAAACGCTCCGTTTTTCGACCTATTCAATTCCGACCGGGTTTCACGTGAAAATTCTTGCAGAGAAAAGTGCAGGTGAAAATGGGGAAATCAGCCTGTACCCCAAAAAATGCTAAACTAACATAGGAAAACAGAAGAGAAGTGTGTTAGAGATCACATTAGAGAGTTTTTGGAGACTTAAATTGTGTGAAATGGCTGTTATATGCATTTTTTTAAAAATGGAAAAAAAATGATAGAAAGCAAGTTTTTTTGAGCAAAATAAATGCTCTCATTAAATTTGGGGTACATGAAAATGGGTATAAGTATATATTTGGGTCATTTTAGGGTACTTTAAAAAAAAAGTGGAAACAGACCGATTACTCCCATCTGCAAGCCTAAAAACTCCTGTCCCACTCATAAAGCACCCCAATATACCTGTCCCATACCTTGAACCCCAATTTGCATCACTTTGTACTTTTTCACCCCAAAAATGACATGTCATTATTGGCCAATTAAAAATAATTAAAAACTTCAATGTGCCTAATTAGTCATTAAGGGGGGTGTCCCAGGAGTTCTGTACCATATCCAAACATTTTTACCTTAAAATAGTGACTTTTCCCAACTTTTCACCTGCTTCAGAGAAGGTGAAGTGAAATTAGTGAAAAAATGATCACCGATAAATTTTCCAGGATAATTGAATAGGCTGTAATTGCGTTTCACGTGAAAAGTCTGTTTTTTCACCCGAAAACCGGACTTTTCACGTGAAAAGTCCGTTATCACTGCTAATTGAATATACCCCTATATATTTTACCATGTTTTCTTTATAATGAACACTGATTATCCTTGGTATATCTCACAAGTACTGTAGCAAACCTTGATGATCATCGATATATCTAACAGGCCATCTCATCTGTAATCCACTGAAGATCCTCCACCACTAATTGCTAGAGTAAAATTTTCCACAGAAACATAGAATTTGACTACAGATAAGAACCACTTGGCCCACCTAGCCCAATTAACCTACTGTGGGAGGAAACTGGAGTACCAGGAGGAAAACCATGCAAGCATGGGGAGAAGATACAAACTCCACAAAGTTAGAGTCATTATGGGAATAAACCCCATTACCTCAGCGTTATGATGCAGTAATGCTAACCATTTCACCATCTGTAGTGCCCTTCCAGATAAATTAAATTGTGGTGGGAACTTTAAGACATGACTATAATGATATAAGATGAGACAGCTGTCTTAGGTAACCAAATGTAGGGATTTACTTTTTTATTTTAGATCTGAATGTCTAAATTTGTTGTATTTACCTTCTTGGTGGATCTGAATGAATGATTAAAGTGAAAGTAACCATATTATGGTACACTGCTTAATTGCAATTGTTTATTGTACTTTGTACAAGGGATAAAGGGGGTCATTTCGAGTTGACCGCAGTCAGCAACTTTTTGCTGCTGCGATCAACTAGTCCACGTCTATGGGGGAGTGTATTTTAGCTTAGCAGGGTTTCAATCGCTTGTGCAGCCATGCTAAGCTAAAAAAATTTAAAGCAGAAGAAGACTAGGCCTGGACATACCCTGTGTGACGATCTCGGCGTTGCTGGGGCTGGCTTTGACGTCAGACATCCGCCCTCCGTTCTGCTGGACACGCCTGCGTTTTCTTCTCCACTCCCTGAAAACGGTCTCCAACGGTCCGGATCTGCCCAGGTACGCCTTCTTTCTGTCAATCTTCTTGCGGTCAACTCTGCGACCACTTTCTTCGTAGGACACAACGTAACCCAGTGACCCCTGTCGCCGGACAATGTCGCGCACGCGCAGTGCGGCCACTGCGCATGCGCATTCCGGACCCATTCGCACCGCAGCGACAAACCGCTGTGTGCGAACGGGTAGGAATGACCCCCAAAGAGGGTAGCAGAACAATTAATTAAAAACTACTGTATCATAAATCAGCAGTCATAATACTTTTTTTATATTAGAAAACCCCAGTTAACCGTTAATTGTACCAACAGCAAAAGGCCTAACTCCAATATGGTCCCTAACACCTTGACTAAGCTATGCAATTCACTCCTACCTAGGCCAATGGTTACAGACTGGTGTCTGTGAGTGTAGTACATCATAACACTGCAGTTTTAGTCATAAAAGACCAAAAAATGCTGTAAGGATCCAACACTATTAGAGGCAACATATGCATGTTTTGGATTATTGATATGGCAGCTATTAAGGATAAAAGAATGAGAATGTAGATCAAGTCCATGTGTTAGATTGGGGAATATGTAATTGAATTAAAGTTAGTTAATTATTGTTTTTTGGTAGATTGGTTGATGTGCATTGATTTTAAATGCAAGTTTGAAGGGTATGGGGCTGCTTTCTAAATGTAGGAATAGGGTTAACTCATTTCTATTATGCCTCTGATGGGATCCTCCGGCTGGGAGGCTGAGCATGTTTTCATAGCAATGTACAATACTCTATGTTCATTTTAGCTACTCAAGATTGCCCATCTCTGGAGAACGGACCATTATGAGTGTAACTGAATTACTTTTTAAAAATGGAAGCCCTTTATGGATGATTACTTTAAGGTGCAACTACCTCAGCGCAGGTCACTAAAATATATATATATATATTTTTTTTTTATAAGTATAGTATCTTCAAAATAATCTTTGTTGTGTACCTATAATACAACTTCCAGTTATATCCATTGTGGCATTAGGAACAATGTGCTGCAGAGTTAAAAAATATGTCTGTCTTACCTGTTTGTTGATTTCAGTGTTTCTAATTGCAACCTAGCATAGCTGAAGGCATGTAACTCGTCAAGACAGAGCAGGTGTGACGAGCTCCCTTTTAAAGGCAAGGTGTGTGTGTTTTTTGCCTGTCAGTCGGGGAGGGGGAGGAAGAGTCTACGGCATATAAGTTCTGTCTGGGCCATTTGTCTTTATGACTGATGCCGGAAAAACTGACCGGTGACGCGGAAGCAGAAGCCCAAGCTTCAGAAAGTGTCACCTTCGAGAAAATCGTAAATAGGGTGAAATGGCCACCGGTAGTCTGGGTGGAGAAGCTGTTGCCATACTTGTCTGGTGGGGCCCAATGGGTTTATCTGGAGCTCAAGGAGATAGGGACGTTGGTATACTTGACCTTAAAGAGTGGTATTTCTCCAAGGAATATCTGGTCAGTTGGACACATTGATGAAAATACTGAGGAAGTGGTTGAAACCAGAGGGTAACTTGTCCCATCAGATGGTGGAGCTGCTGGCAATTGACCACTGCATTTGAACCTGGGTCTGCAGAAGTGGGTGATGCATACAGGCCACCAAATCTTCAGGGCAGCCGGTGACATCATCGGGAAGCACTGTGGATGAGCATGCCGCTCAGCTCAGCGCACACCAGCTGGCAAGCCAGGAGGAGAGAAAGAAGATAGGATATTAGGGTCAGGTAGGGGCAGAATGAACTGAGAACAGGACAACAGAACTATCTATTACCGACGTAGAAGCTGCTTGTAACAAACCAAGCTTGAAAACAGCTGTAAACATTGAATTTCTCAATTTTAACCTTATTGAAGTTTTAAAAGTATTTTTTTATTTTTCCTATATTATTATCATTTTTATCCTAGTTTTACTGTCACCATTTGCTTTGCTTTATTCAGGTTTCATCTCTTTTAACCAGATTTAAAAAATATATTGTTTTTAAACAGCCAGTATCGTATTAAAAGGATTTTTTTTTCAGAATTAATTGAGTCTAAATTGTTAATTTAGTCAAAGCTATATATCAAAGCAGATGTCTTGGTAGTCAAATGACCATTTTCAAATTTTGGCGCATCGCTGCTCTGCTGTTTAGGTATTTACAGCAACGTAATTTGCAGCTTTAAATAATTTGGGTGAGTATATAAAAAAGTGAAAATTTTTTTTTTTGCCGAAAACCATTAGAAAATCTTATTTTAGCTTTTTACCTCTCTTTACCAGGAGTGGTCATATGTCCTCTCCTATTTTTTGTTGTAGTAACAATAGAAAAATTTGATGATCACATGTTTTAGAACCTAATACTGTGTCTGATGCTGATTAACCATATCTTTTTGGTAAAACAGATCTTCAGTATGCAATATTGGGGGTCATTCCGAGTTGTTCGCTCGTTATTTTTTTGTCGCAACGGAGCGAATAGTCGCTAATACGCATGCGCAATGTCCGCAGTGCGACTGCGCCAAGTAAATTTGCTATGCAGTTAGGTATTTTACTCACGGCATTACGAGGTTTTTTCTTCGTTCTGGTGATCGTAATGTGATTGACAGGAAGTGGGTGTTTCTGGGCGGAAACAGGCCGTTTTATGGGAGTGTGTGAAAAAACGCTACCGTTTCTGGGAAAAACGCGGGAGTGGCTGGAGAAACGGAGGAGTGTCTGGGCGAACACTGGGTGTGTTTGTGACGTCAAACCAGGAACGACAAGCACTGAACTGACCGCAGATGCCGAGTAAGTCTGGAGCTACTCAGAAACTGCTAAGAAGTGTCTATTCGCAATTCTGCTAATCTTTCGTTCGCAATTTTAATATGCTAAGATTCACTCCCAGTAGGCGGCGGCTTAGCGTGTGCAAAGCTGCTAAAAGCAGCTTGCGAGCGAACAACTCGGAATGACCCCCATTATTCCTTACCAAAAGAAGTGACTTGCTGCACATTTTTGGTTTCCAATTCCATATATTATATCTGGAGTAGAATAACTCACTCGCTGGCTTCTAAAAATCTCTGTGGAGCTAACAAAGTGCAATTTCCACTTTGTTGCTCTGAACGTGTTTCCTTGAAGGTGCGTAGTGACAGACCATGATGACAGGGCTAAGCTAAGCCGCAACAATGTAGCAGTGTGCATTACAACTTGCTGAGGTTGGCACACTGTGGTTTTGTTTACAAGTCACTCAGTCCTTCTGCCTACTTTGGGGCGTCAACATGACAAAAGTTTAGAGTCTCTGCGTGACATTTCTCCTTCCCAGTACTCAGATTCTGATGACTGTGACCTCATCTGGTAGGTCCCTAACACATAAGGATCATGTCCAGGGCACTGATCTGGAGTAAATCTCCCTAGTGTCAATTGCTAATCCATCTACACAGAAGTCAAGTATTTGGGGGTTTACTTCTCATTGAACAGAGATGACAGCTCTTAATCCAGACAAGGATCCTACACCAGCAATGAGAAATATCATAATTCCATCTGCCAATTTGAGACTAAGGGGAGAGTTATCAAGCAGTGATTTCATTGAATTGTCAGTGTTCTGTGTGTTTTTGGGTGAGTTACAAACCTCTGAATTTATCCATTGCAATTTTTGGCATGTTCTGAATGCAAATTGACAGATTTTCAAGATGCAGCTTTACATTCTGCCACCAGTCCCACAAGGAAAACCAGCAGAAAGCTGTATGACATCCTGTTACACTCAAGCTCCATTCCATGATAAGAGTGTCTATAACAGTGAGTACAGCTATACACTGTGTAACATCAATAAACCACTCCACTCATTAAGTACAGTAACTTGGCTGTTAATTCAGATGTGTCCTCTTACATCTTTGCTCTGTGCACTATAAGTTGTGGTACACATAACGTGAGTGCCATGTGACTCGGTGACACAGAGCATCTTTTTTTGTGTGTTTTTCCACGAAAATTCGTCTTAGACGCAATGCAATACAAGTACATGCACAAGCAACTTCTGTTGTTTAAAATAATATGCAGCATGCCTTTATTCTGTGTGTGACTGCGGCTGTATTTACATACAAAATACTATGTTTCAGTGTTTTCCTGAACGTGGCATTTCAGATGCAGATACAGCCGCAGATTTACATAGAATATAGGCATGCCGCATATCCTTTTAATCAGCAGAAGTTGCTCATGCATCCAGTTCATTATATTGCATCTAAGATGTATTTTCGCGGAACAAAATCGCAAACAAAGACGCTCTGCATTACCGAGTCCCACCATGTCATGGCGTGACTTGAACAGCTGTTTATCGTGACTGCAGCAAGGATGTAAGAGGACACATCTGTAGTTCTAAGGCACCCGCTGATGTGTACAGAAACTCTGCTACATCCTCAGGCCTGTACACGCATATTTCCAACAACTACAACTATATTCAGTCTTACAAACTGGTAATACAACCTTATTAATGTACTTCACAAGATTAATTGTACCTAGGACTTATAGTAAGGCATAATAATCTAATTTTTATTACAGGTTGAGTTTCCCATATCCAAATATTCCGAAATACGGAATATTCCAAAATATGGACTTTTTTGAGTGAGAGTAAGATAGTGAAACCTTTGTTTTTTGATGGCACACAAACTTTGTTTAATACACAAAGTTATTAAAAATATTGTATTAAATGACCTTTAGGCTGTGTGTATAAGGTGTATATGAAACATAAACTAATTGTGTGAATGTAGACACACTATGTTTAATGCACAAAGTTATAAAAAATATTGGCTAAAATAACCTTCAGGCTGTGTGTATAAGGTGTATATGAAACATAAATGCATTCTGTGCTTAGACTTAGGTCCCATCACCATGATATCTCATTATGGTATGCAATTATTCCAAAATACGGAAAAATCCGATATCCAAAATACCTCTGGTCCCAACCATTTTGGATAAGGGATACTCAACCTGTATACAGTAATCTGCCACATTTAATATATGCCTTTCAAATCTATCTGAATCAGAGGTGGATTTAAACCTCATGGGTCCCTAAGCAAGACACCAATTTGGGGCCCCCTTCCTCAAACAATCCTCAGCGTGCCCCCCACCAATTGTAGCAGTAAGGCCCCCGCTCATTGTATGATTAAGCACTGTAGGCATTGCGCACAGGCAGGTGCAGGCAACTGACAGCCTCCCGGGAGTAGTCAGCCAGCCCAGCACTCAGATATTTTCGGCATCAATCAAAAATGCCCTCCCAACTCCATGATCTGTCGACTAGCCCCTTGGAACCCGCCAGGCCCTTGCGGCTGTTTTGGTTACCTAATGGTAAGTCCGCTACTGCACGGTGGTGAATTTGCATTGTCAGACCTCGTATAATGGAGTCACACTAAAGGCACTGATATATAGCCAATACACTCAGTGACTGAGGGGTGCAATGATGGATATTATAAAGGATGGGGGATCTGCTAACAGGGGATGGGGGATGTGCTACAATCAGTGGGGAGGGGGGGCACTGATATATAATGCTGCATTATATATAAGTGCCTCTCCCCCTTACTGATTGTAGCAGCCTAGGAGGTCCCCCAGCCCTTATTATTACACCCCTCAGTCAGTATGACTGTATTGATTATATATCAGTGCCCCACTGATTGTAGCAGGCATCTCCTATACATGGCATCTCCTATAATAGAGTATAATAGCATATTGCTATATCACCAGTCAGTGTGTAACCCCCCCCCCCCCCAGCCATGACTGTAGCAAGTGGGTGTACTTAAAATAACACTGTCCACCCCCCATCCCCCACTCCCGCCTGATTGAAATTTGAAGTAGGTGGATGTTATATAAAATAATAAACATACTATAATAAAGTAAACTGGAAGACTTCATTTGTTTTCTGTGCACATCCCAGCTCCTCTCTCTAAGCATCTGACGTCATACACACGTGTGTCATGACTGGTTACACACACAGTCCTCCAGGACTGGAGACACAGGCATGCGATGGAGCTGGCACCCAGCAGCTGTCTAATCACTGACAGTCTGCTGAGACTGAGACTATTAAGCCAGCCTAGCTCTCGGACAATTTCAGTGACGCTCATGGTTCGCCGAAAATGCACTTTATACAGTCTTGTCGGTGGGCCCCCTGGAACCAGCAGGGCCCCCTAAGACCAACAGGGCCCTAAGCAGCTGTTTTGGTTGCCTTGTGGTAAATCCTCCACTGATCTGTCTTTAAGCATCTTGGTATTTGTGACTACAAAATAAAGATAGATTTCCCTTTTCTGACATTCTGCAGCGCATTTACCAACAATTGTTGCTGACTGCTTACATGAAAATTGTTCCTTTTAGCTTTACATCGATACTTCAGTACAATACTTTAGATTCACAATATTATTGAGACATGTCATAATTGTCATGGAACCATTTTCTGAAAATTTAAAATAAACTTTTCAGAGACTGAGGCACAATTACCGAGATGTCAGTGTAGTGAGTTGAAGACCACTTTAGGCGTACTATAAAAGTTTTGTGACAAATCTATACACTATCGCTCAACAGATACATTTAGAATAATTAGCAAAAAGTGTTATCAAGGTACACAGCATTGTCTGAAATTGTGGCAATTGACACTAAAGTGTCTCACAAATATAGTTAATAAAAGCTATACTAGTAAATTCTTGCCATGAAGATCAGAACACTTTTCAACTTGGAAACCACTGACAATTTTGTGCAAATATGTTGCTGTGTTAGAAAAAAAAAGATATCTTTTATAGTGTCATAAGCTATGCAATGACACTTCTATACAATGATACTTCTGTAAATGCATATACTTTAATAGGCACTTTCCCTATTTGCTCTACACATCTAATTTATATTGTACATTTACTGTTGTACAGCTGACAATGATGTTAATATACTATACAATTAAACACTTACTGTATGGCCCGTACACACTATGCAATATAATTTACGATTTGAACGATATTGTTCATTTCTGAATGATATTGTATAATGTGTATGCTTGATCCAATGTACGATGCGCGCTCCCGCGGGTCACCTGCGACCTCATACATTGGAACTGCATGCAGTCTTGATGAGGCAATATAGTGTGCTTTTGTACTCCAGTGATGACTTTGTTTGTAGACATCGTTTGACATCGTTTGTAGTGTGTACACACGATCCGATCCAATATGATATCTTATACAATATCTACGATATCGTATCGTATGGGATCGCATAATGTGTACAGGAAAATTGTGATGGGGCCATATCAGACAATTAAATTCTAGCTATCACTTTTGTAGTGCTTGTTAGAAAATGAATGATAGCAACTGATTCGCACAATTTTCATAACATGATTGTGTCCAAAAAATGTATCAGATATTTTGGGGGCATTATTAGATGGGGTAACAATTTGTCTTATAAATGTCTTATAGCATTCCCTGAAAACTCACCTCTTCAGGCAAGCCTATCAAATTCCTGAACCGCCCACATAACCTTAAGAAGCATTCTTATCTAATTACTATTATTATCAGGACTGTCTTTGCAATCTGGCGGGACCACTATGCTGTAGATAGCACCTATCCTTGTGTATCCTTCCTATTTCCCTATAGATTGTAAGCTTGCGAGCACGGCCTTCCTACCTCTATGTCTGTCCTTTATTACACAGTTTTGTTTTGTCATTGTTGCTACCAATTGTAAAGTGCGACGGAATATGCTGCGCTATATAAGAAACAGCTAATAAAGAATATATAAATAGGCTACAGCAGTAAAATCCTGCAGCAAATATTAGAACACTTTTCATGTTGGAACTCAACATCTCTTTGCAAATATGTTGTAGAGCGTCGGAAAAATAATATATTTATTTTTTGGCATCTTAAGACTCAAGCTGTTCGAAATGTTGGAAAACAGATGGATATATTCAAACTACAGACTGTAAATATGGCCCATACAGTATCTATGTAATAAGAGGTAAGTACAATTTACTGACAAAACCTGTCTTATGACAGAGTTGCATTGCTTTGATTATTGTTGATCTTGAAAGTCTCAATGATTTGGGAACTTTGATTTGCATAAGAGACATATTAGTTTATCTGGAGCAGTTTAAATGAACAGTAAATGAAAGGCTTTTATTTTTAAATGTTTTCCCATTTATAATTTATGTTGGTGGCGATCTAACATAAATCTCAGTGACTTTCAAATTGCGGACTGATTAATCAATAAAAGCAGGTGCTTTTTATATGTCTGGAGATATGTCTCTGTTCCATTTACAAAGATAAACTGTGGTAATTCAGTAAAATGATGCAACCTCAGCAGTTTATTTATTGACTTACTTGAAATTCTCATTTTTCAAAGATTAATTTGTTATTCAAAAATAATTTGCTTTTATTCATGTGCACTTTCTGTGCAGACTATTAAGATCAATTGCAAATAAGTCACAGAATGATTGAGTAACTAATATAATTTTTTATATTGCTATAAAGCACACTTGAGCAATAAAGAAAATGGAAACAAATAAAACAAACTGGAAATATTGCAATGTAGAATGGATATAAATAATTTCTTACTGAATAATGAGTTTGACTGTAATTGTGATAATGTTTGCGGACATATGCTTTCAAATGAGTGACTGTATGGCAAATTTGGGGTTCTGAGTCCAGCACATAAGGACATATTACTCGTAATAGATTCTTAATAGGTACTAGAGGGTCTTAAGTTAACAACATGCAGGTGTTTGTCAAGTATCAGGAACCCTTCAATTCATACTTGTTTAATGCCCCAGAATATCTAGGAGACTCCAAAATTTCCTGAAGCTCTCCATGTCTCCCAAAAATGTAGACCAGCCTCCTGAATCTGATTACTTCCCCAGATAAGTGCATGATCCAGGGGCTGGCTTTGTATAGTGCTGGGGGAGCCACAATGATGCACCTGGGACTCTTTCACCAGCCGCACTTAGGAAGCCTGGGTAAAAAATTGTCAATTCCACAGAGTGTGCTAGATAACCTGTACACTTAGTAGTTCAGTGGTAAGTGCACCAAATGCATAACATACTGTAATACTTAATGAAGGTTCCAGTTTGAACTGTAACAGTACTTTCTTGCCACTAAAAACACATTCAGTTTTTCTCTGCACCCCAGAGTCCATTAATAATAATAATAATAATAATAATAATAATAATAACAACAACAACCATAATAATAATAATAATAATAATAATAATAATAATAATAATTGTAATAATATGCAAACCAAACAATAATATAAAAAAGATGTGTACAGTGCTGTGTAAATATGTACAATTTAACTTAACAAATATATATATATAAACATTTGCTGTTGCAAATATAGTATTTCACTGCAAAAAGTCTTGTTGCCTTTGTTATTGTGTAGTCATTACCATTGTAATTAGCTATTCAGTCATTATAACTATGATCATGCCTATAATACAGGTTTCTGTTTCACATCAGTGGAAATTTACAGGTAGAGTAGGATGAAAATAACACATTCGACACCCAGCATGGTGCAAAAGATTGGATGTACAGTAGCTTGTACAAAAATGTGAGTTGCAAATGTGTTATACAGTGCTGCCATGTCCTATAATACATATAGCAACTTCTGAGAGCAAGAAAGTTAAGACTATTTTTCAGAATTGTTTCCCCATCAAGCATACAGCCCCACAAGTCCAATCATACTCTGTACTCTTAAATAAAATATCCTGTGTGAAAACATGGCTTCTTCATCTTTGAAAAAGACAAGTGTGGTTCCCATTATTGGCTTATACTCCTGGGGTAATCAGTGATGACTCCTAGATTTGAGCATAGGCAAAGCCGTCTGAGGAAGCGTAACTTGAGAACAGCAAGGAACGTCCCTGGCAAGGATGTGCACACATAAGTGTATCATGACTCCTGGAGATTCAACCTAATTAGACTTGGATGCATCCCCTGATATGCATCTTAGAGGCATATCTTTTAAAGGTAGAGGAAGCCTGGTGTAATGATATGTGGTGGGGATGATGGCCCCAGCAGCACTATCTAACTGCTTCTGATTGGCTGTTGTGTATATTATATCAAGCCATGGCCATCTATCTGGTTTACTTACTGTAGTTGGCATTTTTCTGTTAGACAACTGCAGGAAAGAAAAGTCCCTTTGGACTTATAAAACAGATATAGAGTTGGTGTTAGACTTGGTCTGATTTGTGGATCTGGACTAGGTGTTGCCATGGGAGTGGAGTGTGAATGTTTGGGAAGAGAACTAGGCAGCTTAGGGCCTAATTCAGCAAGGATCGCAAATCAGCAAAATTAGCAAAAAAAGCGTAAAATCGCAAATTCTCCAACTTATATAGCAAAAACTGAGAAACCCCCCCCAATTTCTGAGACTTAGCAAAAACTGCATATGCACTACGAAAAGTAGGCGTGTAGGAGGCGTACTAAAGGGCTGGACTCACAAAAACTACGATCAGGGGGCGTGTTGTGGGCATATGCTGATGGTCGGTGGGTGGTGCATTCGCAATTTTTACAACAGATCGCACATTTCTGATGTGCAGTTTCTGAGTGACTACAGGTCTACCTTAAACATTGCACAAGCTGACCTCAGTTGTAGACTGCATGTATACTGCAATCATTGCCTCATTACATCCAGCTGAAGAAGCTCACACCTCAGACCACAAATCACTTCATTCAGCTGTATTGGAACTTAGAAACATGTAAGGTATTGTTTAACTCTGTAACACATGTTGATTGTGAAAATATATCTTACTAACCGATTTGTGTTTACACTTACTAACAATTGAGGTTTGACAACCACACTATTTAATAGAAGCAAATGTAAAATAACCTTTACAAGCATTTTGCTTTGTAGTATCTGCTGAATGACATTTAGCTTTCTAACATTTTTTTTTAAACAACCATACCCACATACATTTTTTTTATTTTTTAATATTTTATTTGTGCGCAACACACATAAACATATATTGAAGAACAGCAACACCATCTTTTTATTTTCAAGTTTTGCAAATTCTGCTCCATTTGTATACTTATTGAAACAAATATTTACACATAATTCCTTAAAGTAAGGTATGTAAAGAAAAGCAAAGAAACAATAAGATGTAATGTTTGACCACTTTTAATAAAAATGTTACTGTTGTTTCCGAATTAAAATATTTGGACTCCAAAAAAGTGTGTTTGTTAAAACATATACCAATAATTGCTGTTGTGTAGGGTTTAGAGGCTAGAATTCACACTCTCTCTAGTTGAATATATTTGAACACAGTTATGGGCATTAGTCAATGTTTGAAGAAAAACACTAAAGGTGTCTTTAAGATAATAATTGCTAAATTACCACAATATCATTTGACCAATTAAGTGATGATTGAATTGATTTACAATTGTTGAGTAGTTTCTTTAATGTGGGTGCAGGAAAGTAGGTTGTGCAATTTTTAAGGGAAAAACACTTGTTAGCAAAAAATGCAACATAAGAAACATGTACGCAAAAATTGCATACATTTGTAATATGTATGCAAAAACTGTGATTATGAGGATGGTTTTCGCAATATTTGCACATTTCACAAGGCCACCTTCTTTTTGTTAAATTAAATTAGTGTTGCAGTTTTTCCGTTTGGGCATGTTTTCAAAATTTTGCTTTTGCTAGCAATTTTTGCTAATTTGTAATTTTTGCAATCCTTACTGAATTTGCCCCTTAATGTAATTTCTCATTGTGCTGAATGGGAGAGCGTAGAGAGATGAAGTGGCTCAGTAATTGCTTGATGCTGGGATGTAGAACAGAACTGGCTATACAGGATTACTGGATCATGACCAGCACCTTAGACTTAGATGCTGGAATGCGGAGCAGTACCAGCTATGCAGGAGTTACTGGGCTACACCCAGGTACTTAAACTCTGATCTGGGATGCAGAGGAGTACCAGCAATACGGGCTTGCTGGGTTATGACCAGCTACTTAGACTTTGATGCTGGAATGCGGAGCAGGTCCAGCTATGCAGGATTGCCGGGATGCAGAGCAGGACCGGCTACTTAGACTTTGATGCTGGAATGAGGAGCATTACACTAGCAATCTACTGCCAGAATTGATCTGTGAAATTCAACATTTTGGACAACCTGAATTAACAATCCCAATCAATTATTGATCTGAATCTGTGAATCCCATACATTGCAGATTATTTTGCACAATCGTCTACAAATTGGCAAATTGCCCCAATCGATTGCTGATGTATGGGGGCCTTTAAAATGATGGTATAGCAGCTTGGACACTGAAGTCTGCATGGAACTTAAAGCAAGGCTATGAGAAATCCTGAAAACACTGCAGGACAAGAGGTAAGACACATGGAATCACTTAGTACATGAATGAAATAAGTCACCTCTAAATCATAGTTGCCTACCCTCCCTCACTCTGCAGGATACTCCACAAAATAGCAGCAATCTCCCTGACGCCCTGAATTGTCCAGAAATCTCCCTGATTGCACCTTACCCCCATTATATAGCTGTTACATTCTTGGGCAAAAAAAGAAATAAATCAGAGGTATATACAGTACATTCAAATGGGATCATCAGTGACATTTCCCTGTTACAGTATGTCAATGAAGAGACCTTTGGCCGGGGCCAGAGAGAGGATATTGCTGGGCTGGTTAAATTTCTCTAGGTACCCCATTGGTAGAACGGCTTCACCACTTTTCACGGCTAGCGGCACCTGAAAGTGTCATTGTGTCAAGTGTCATTGGTTAGAAGGCACAATGATCATTATGGCTACATTGCATTTTAAATAAGATTTCTCAGGGCCACTTACAGTATATGAAACCTCTTGTAAAACACAATACACAAACAAATCCTGCAAAATATCAGTGTCTTTTCTTCAACAAGTAGATCTTACTGACTTTGGTGCTCATTTACATTTGGATGTAAGTCATTTTTATGACACGCCTCTCAGATGTAGCAGAACACGTTTGCGCTGATATGTGTTACTTTCACAATCTCCCTGAAATTATTTTTCAAAAGTAGGCAAGTATGCAATACCTCCCAACATACCTCCCAACATGACCCATTCCAGGAGGGACAAAATGCTCTCTACCTGGACTTTCCTCTTATTATATGATTGGCGTCACCTGCGTTGAACAATTTAATTGATAAGAGAAGTATTTCAACACAGGTGATTGCAATCATAAATTAAGAGGGAAGTCCAGGTAGAGAGCATTTTGTCCATCCTGGAATGGGCCATGTTGGGAGGTATGCTGTATCTACTGTATGTATATATAAATTAACAGATTGATAGATAGATAGATAGATAGATGCAGCTGACATATATTTGTGTGCTGCATGCAGAATCAACTAGTTTCCCTGCATGCAAAAAATAAAACAAAATTTGGATTTGCATCCCTTGCATTCTCCAGTGCTAACTTGGTCCTTTATGCTGGCTTTTCTCACAGCCCTATGACTTTGAAGCAGCTTATTTTATGGGCAAAGGCCTGGTTTCTTTCAACAAGTACCCGTGTGCTACTGAGGTCAGCTATAAAATCTCCAGAACAGTGGCAGATACTTTGAAAAGTTGCAGCGAGTACTGGGATCCACAATTATACCCCTTTCAGAATGCTAGCAATAACCCAGGTTGGGGTGTAGTCTGAAAGGGGCAAATTTAAATAATCGGTGTCAAGTGACCCGATATTTCAACTCGGGTAGCGAGCAGATTTGAACACAGGTACAACCCAGCTTGCATTGCAGTGTGAACAGGTAAGGTGGGTCGATGCAACCCCGCACCTGTTCACACCATAAGAAGAGGTTGATGCAACCCGGCACCCGTTAACACCATAAGAAGAGGTCGATGCAACCTGGCACCTGCTCACACCATAAGAAGAGGTCGATGCAACCTGGCACCCGCTCACACCATAAGAAGAGGTCGATGCAACCTGGCACCCGCTCACACCATAAGAAAAGGTGGCACATGGAGATCATCTCATCTCCAAGGGATGCGCCATGAAGCGCCGCCTCAGGATGCATCAGCAGTGATATTACCAACCTGGCATATTGCCGGGTCGGGCTGCCAGTCTGAAAGGGGTCTAGCTGAGTCGCACACGGGAAGGACCTGTGACAAAAGCCCGGATGCGACTTGGCATCAGTGGTTTGAAAGGGGCATATCTCAAGAGTAAAGAGGTTCACAGGAAAGAAACCAGTGTAACATTAATATTATTAGAAATATAGGATTTCCTACCATATCCTAATGTTTGATACTGTACTTCTGTTAAAGCGATTTGTGTATACACGCTCTGAAACTATTGTAGTGAATTGTCCGGTTCCTGTCATTATGATCCTGCTTCTAAGGGAGAGAAAAAAACAGCTTGGAACTGCGCTTAGCATTTAATTATAGCTTTTTATTCTTTATCACAATAAAATATAAAATTATATAAAAAATGTATATAATTATACAATTACCGGCCGGATTTCTTGTAATATACAAATCAAAATATAAAACATTTAGTGTATCCAAAATACACATCTATTGCACATAGAGAATTTATCCTCCTAAAAACATATATTTAAATCTTTATGCACATAAGGGAACTCCACTAATTAAGAAAAACTGCCTTTGTAAATCCTATAACCTCGCAGGCGTCCCTGCAATATATGATATCTCGTAGACTGTCCGTTTAATTGTGTGAAGGGGAAAGAATGGTAAGTTGTTACCTTAATTACTCACTATGAGCTGTCCCAATAATCCCAGGTGTCAGCACATTATTTATTGGACAGATCTTGTATACTATATCCTTCCTTTAGGCAACGGAGTATCTCAGCAGTCTCTGCATATAATGTAGGGGAGTTCAGGTGTCAGAGTGTCCATGTATCAGCACAACGGCATTCTCCATGCGGTTATATCGAGCTGATAATGAAATCCTCCCTTTAGCCCCAGGTGCCGCATCTGCCTCTAATTATGATGTAGATAAACTCAGATAAGGGAGCGTACTCCTTATTCCCCCTTAGCACTGGGGTCCGGGTATCCGGGTACCGAGTAGAATAATATAATGGAGGCAGCAAGCGCTTCTTGGTAAGGTTAAATTAGCCGGCCGGCTATAAACTCACTCGTTCACATACGCGTTTCTCCGCCTTCATGTGTCCTCGGCAGCTTCCTCAGTGAGGAAGCCGCCGAGGACACATGAAGGCGGAGAAACGCGTATGTGAACGAGTGAGTTTATAGCCGGCCGGCTAATTTAACCTTACCAAGAAGCGCTTGCTGCCTCCATTATATTATTCTACTCGGTACCCGGATACCCGGACCCCAGTGCTAAGGGGGAATAAGGAGTACGCTCCCTTATCTGAGTTTATCTACATCATAATTAGAGGCAGATGCGGCACCTGGGGCTAAAGGGAGGATTTCATTATCAGCTCGATATAACCGCATGGAGAATGCCGTTGTGCTGATACATGGACACTCTGACACCTGAACTCCCCTACATTATATGCAGAGACTGCTGAGATACTCCGTTGCCTAAAGGAAGGATATAGTATACAAGATCTGTCCAATAAATAATGTGCTGACACCTGGGATTATTGGGACAGCTCATAGTGAGTAATTAAGGTAACAACTTACCATTCTTTACCCTTCACACAATTAAACGGACAGTCTACGAGATATCATATATTGCAGGGACGCCTGCGAGGTTATAGGATTTACAAAGGCAGTTTTTCTTAATTAGTGGAGTTCCCTTATGTGCATAAAGATTTAAATATATGTTTTTAGGAGGATAAATTCTCTATGTGCAATAGATGTGTATTTTGGATACACTAAATGTTTTATATTTTGATTTGTATATTACAAGAAATCCGGCCGGTAATTGTATAATTATATACATTTTTATATAATTTTATATTTTATTGTGATAAAGAATAAAAAGCTATAATTAAATGCTAAGCACAGTTCCAAGCTGTTTTTTTCTTTCTTGTTATATTCAATTGGTGGCATAGGAACCAGGCCCCAGGAACGTGCGGCTAGCGTTTGATTCAAACATCAGCGCCCAATTTTGTTCTTTTTCTAAGGGAGAGGTTTTGACTTGTATCACTAATTTTGTCTAGTTGTGTTCTCAGTTGTACATGTAGTAGCTGAAGACAACATTCACATCCTCACAGTCCCACATATAAGCTATGAAATGTTCACTGAGATCAGCACTCACAATATCCTGTCCTCTGTGACTTGCTCTTTATCTCAGAGTAAAGAAGCTTAAGTAAAGACTTCACTTAAGGAAAGTTAAATAAACTGAAGGCTTGGACTTAACTATGATGATCTTGTGGATCTCACCATCCAAAAAAATAAAGACACACAGATAACTGTAGCGGTAACCTTAATAACAGTTAGGCTGGGGCCACACATAGCGGCCAAGCGGGTCGCGTTCAGCAGTAGCCGCTTGGCCGCAAGGAGACTGCACATGGGCACCTATGCAGGTGGCCACACATGTGCGGCAGTCCCGCCACCGCCGGATTGCAGTCCCGCCATGGGCCGGATGACAGGACGACGGGATTTCAATGTGAACACATACATTTCACTTTTTAACACTCTTGATACTTTACTGCTGTCCTCTCTCTAACACTCAGCAGCTACTTTCACTTACCTAACACTATGATTTTTTATTCCTATCCTTTATTTATGTGGTGCCCTGGAGGGGTTTGGCTGGGGTGGTTTGGTGATGCCACAGGGGTGAACCCGTATAATGTTATGGACCTGCCCGAGGTTGTCACCTTTTTGATTGGTGGGCAGGCTCATATATTGGTCAATTTTTATGCCAAGAACGTCGGATATGATGTATAATTACTTTTATTATAATTCTAATGGTTGTATGATGCACCTGCTCTCTTGTTTCTATGTTGTAGTACTAAGGAGGTCATTCAGATCTGATCGCTGGGCAGCAATTTTTGCAGTCCTGCGATCAGATAGTCGCCACCTACAGGGGGAGTGTTTTTTCGCTGTGCAAGTGTGTGATCGCATGTGTAGCAGAGCTGTACAAACTGATTGTGTGTAGTTTCTGCGCAGCCCAGGACTTATGCTGCCAGTGTGATGGGAGCAGGCTGATCGGGACTGGAGCTGAGTCAGATACCCTCCCTGAAAACGCTTGATCCCGCCTGCATTTTTCCGGACAACCCTGTAAACGGTCAGTTGCCACCCACAAACGGCCTCTTCCTGTCAATCTCATTGTGAATGACCGTGCGCATGGATTCTTTGCACCATCCTGTCAAAGGTTGCTGATTCCCGTTGCAGCCGTGCGATGCGCCGGTGCAGTTCGGATCTGATCGCCCACTGTGCGAAAACGCACAGCAGCGATCAGATCTGAATGACCCCCTAAAGTCCAAGCAAGGTAGCACATCCCATTATAAGTAGCCAGGGTGTGCAGTCGAGGCCCCCTCCCCTATTCAGTTATAGCAATCATTTTGTAATGGCCGCACACTTGTACTTAGATGGCGATTGCAACAGAGATTTCAAAATGGACAGGTGAGTTTTCCATGTTCCATATTGTTTACTAGATAAACTGCAGTATATGCTGTATAATATATAAGGAAGAGTTTATAAACAAACATTGTTCATGATGAAAAGGCACTATCATGGTTAGATGGCTATTAATACAGCAGTAAATGCAATGTCCCTAAAAGACATGATCAATAAAATAGACCTAATCCTTCAAAAGGAAATCAATCCAAACAAGCACAGATTAGAAACAGTACACCAGTTTAGCCACTTAGCTGGAGATCTCTTCTAAGGCAAGTCAAATTGATAGGACAAGGATGGCTGTATATGGTAGTTAAACTTGAGATCTAAAATAGGACTTGCACGCTCCTTTTGTACGAAATTCTGCCTGACCTGATTGGATTAGCAAACAGTACATTGCTCTTCGTGCTTTCACTGTAAACAAAAAAGTACTGCACACTTCCAAGATGGTATTGATCTTTTAGGTTAGTTTTTGTAACCTAAAATTCCAACTTCAGTTTTAAATGAAACAATATGAAAACATTATCAGAACTGCAAACACAACATCTGAAAAAGCTAACAAATTGTTATCCAATATAACACTGTACAGAGTGTGAGATTGCGGTGACCATTAAAAGTCTAAAAAGTGACAGGTCAGCTGGACAAAAACACTCACAGATAAAGTCAAGGGGGGATAATTTACTAAAGTGGGGGTTTATAGAAGTGTAGATGTTGCCCATAGCAGCCAATCTGATTCTAGCTATTGGACCTGATGTATCAACAGTTATTTGCATTAAAAAAGAGATAATTTCACTTTTCTATACTTTTTGCATTTTTTAAGTATCGTCTGAATGTATGTAAGTTTTTCGATTTTATTTATCGCATTTTTTTCCACTAAATTAAACTTTATGTTTTTTTGTTTTAAGTTTTCCAACTACTATTGAAAATGAATGGGAACCTTATGTATCATTGGTTTTTGGTGTAAATTGTCTGAAACTTTTCATAACTATTTTTCACCAGCTTTTACAGGCGAGTTTTGCAATAGGCCATGATTGTTCTTGTAGTTACACCTGTAAAATGTTTTTTTTACTAAAAATGTATGCTTCTTTTTTTGTTTTATTAATTTTTTGTTTGTGAGATGCCATCGTTTTGTTGGAAGTAAACAGCAGACACTACTAAAGGCCAGAGGAATTTCATCTTAATAACATAATATTCTTATCAGTCATTTGAATAACCAATATAATTGTATTAAATGTTCCCTCCCCTTTTATTGTTTTCTTATAGTGTACCCTAGTAAAATAGCTATACATTTCTGCTGTAGCTCTGGTATGTGCTGAACACCACCAAGGAACTCACTGCTCATGTCCGGCTCTGAAACACTTCATTTAATTTTTTCGAAATGCGATAAAACCACGAAAAAAGTAGATTGCTATATTATCGCATTTTTTGGCTTTTATCGCAATCACATTTTTTTTTAAACATATATTTATTTGGATTTTTTCCTTCAATTTTCAGAAAAACACAGTGTACAGGTAAATACAGTAAATCATCAGAAAGATTTGCAGAGCAAGGTGACCACAACATGACTAAAGACATTACAAAAATCTTGTTAATTTTGCAAATAAAGCGATGCATTGACACTACAGCCAACGTCGTCTGTGTCCGTTGTTGCAAATTGTAGTAGACAATATTGGGAAACAGTAGAATGGATAAATCAGATCACTGCTCAGAGCATAGATATAATACCCGTAATTCCAGAAGTATACAAAAAATAAAACAAAGGTATTATATATAAAGAGTTATAGAACTAGGTGGAGGGGGGGAGGGTTTGTATTGGGCGATGAGACCCTCACGAACCAACATCGATATCCTAACAGAAAAATTAAAGTCATCATAAGATCGGATGCATTAATACAGTACCGAACTATATTTTATCTTGTTCAAAGAACTGTAGAATTTGGGAGCTCTCCTCAGGGGTTCTCGTAACAATATAAGGTCTCCATTTCTTGAAAAAAAGCTACAGATCCCCTCTGAATGTTAGGTAAGAGGGAGTACCTTTAAAAATACATAATTTTCCATAAAGTATTATGTACCTCAGTCATAGAAGGAACAGATTTTGATATCCATGACTTCAGAATAATTTTTTTTGGCTACTGTGACTAGAATCGTTAGAAATGGTATTAGACCTCTATCCCTATGGACCCCGCTTTAGCGCTCTTCCACCTTCATACAGACCACCTCCAGGCGACAGATACGTCTTGGGCCAGATCTTAGTTGCCACTAAAGCTGCTATAGCTCAATTATGGAAAACAGATAATGTCCCGTCCCTGGTAGTTATACAACAAAAAGTCCATAGGCATTTTGCTTATGAAACAGCTGAAGCCAGATACTTGCCCTCTTCTTCCTCTATTCTCATGAAATGGTCCAAATGGTCTACATATAATACCGAACTAGGGCCCTCATTCCGAGTTGATCGGTCGCAAGGCGAATTTAGCAGAGTTACACACGCTAAGCCGCCGCCTACTGGGAGTGAATCTTAGCTTCTTAAAATTGCGACCGATGTATTCGCAATATTGCGATTACTAACTACTTAGCAGTTTCTGAGTAGCTCCAGACTTACTCTGCCTGTGCGATCAGTTCAGTGCTTGTCGTTCCTGGTTGACGTCACAAACACACCCAGCGTTCGCCCAGGCACTCCCACCGTTTCCCCGGCCACTCCTGCGTTTTTTCCGGAAACGGTAGCGTTTTCAGCCACACGCCCCTGAAACGCCGTGTTTCCGCCCAGTAACACCCATTTCCTGTCAATCACATTACGATCGCCGGAGCGAAGAAAAAGCCGTGAGTAAAAATACTTTCTTCATAGTAAAGTTACTTGGCGCAGTCGCAGTGCGAACATTGCGCATGCGTACTAAGCGGATTTTCACTGCGATGCGATGAAAAAGAACGAGCGAACAACTCGGAATGAGGGCCTAGATTCTTCATTTGTAGTTGCCCCGCTATTTGCTGTGACAGAGTTAAATGAGCTCAATGTCCCCTGACCGCCTATTTCTCTCTGTATCCTGTGCATTAGCCTATTTATGCATATGAGCTTATCGTAGATCTTTACAGTATATTCTTGTACACTTCACCAAAAGTATGTAACCATGTATTGTAGTGTATTTCACTTTATGTCTGACTCTGAACTAGAGATGAGCGGGTTCGGTTCCTCGGAATCCGAACCCGCCCGAACTTCAGGTTTTTTTACACGGGGCCGAGTGACTCGGATCTTCCCGCCTTGCTCGGTTAACCCGAGCGCGCCTGAACGTCATCATCCCGCTGTCGGATTCTCGCGAGGCTCGTATTCTATCGCGAGACTCGGATTCTATATAAGGAGCCGCGCGTCGCCGCCATTTTCACACGTGCATTGAGATTGATAGGGAGAGGACGTGGCTGGCGTCCTCTCCGTTTAGACTAGAGTACTAGAGAGAGACACAAATTTTGGGGAGCATATTATTAGGAGGAGTACTACTTGCTGCTGATAGTGTGACCAGTGACCACCAGTTTAATTAATCCGTTCTCTGCCTGAAAAAAAACGATACACAGTGTGACACAGTCACATACCATATCTGTGCTCAGCCCAGTGTGCTGCATCATATGTAATACTGTATATCATTATCTGACTGTGCTGAGTGCTCACTGCTCACACAGCTTAATTGTGGGGGAGACTGGGGAGCAGTTATAGCAGGAGTACATATTTTAAGTACAGTGCACACTTTTGCTGCCAGAGTGCCACTGCCAGTGTGACTGACCAGTGACCACTGACCACCAGTATTGTGATTGTCTGCTGACCACCAGTATATTGTGTGATTGTCTGCCTGAAAAAGTTAAACACTCGTCGTGTGGTGTTTTTATAAACGCATTCTGCAGACAGTGTCCAGCAGGTCCGTCATTACATAATATATACCTGTCCGGCTGCAGTACTAGTGTGATATATACATATTTTAATTTTATCTCATTATCATCCAGTCTATATTAGCAGCAGACACAGTACGGTAGTCCACGGCTGTAGCTA
The DNA here is from genome assembly GCF_028390025.1 of Pseudophryne corroboree. Lineage (NCBI taxonomy): Eukaryota > Metazoa > Chordata > Amphibia > Anura > Myobatrachidae > Pseudophryne > Pseudophryne corroboree. The sequence continues at coordinate 168,229,479 of NC_086448.1, read as the reverse complement.
CCTCTGTGTCGGCAGTCGCTCGTCCATCCATAATTGTATACCACCTACCCGTGTTTTTTTTTATTTCTATCTTCTTGATACTAGTAGCTTACTTTAGGAGTCTGCAGTGCTGAGTCTGACAGACAGTGTCCAGCAGGTCCGTCATTAAATAATATATACCTGTCCGGCTGCAGTACTAGTGTGATATATATATATATTTTAATTTTATCTCATTATCATCCAGTCTATATTAGCAGCAGACACAGTACGGTAGTCCACGGCTGTAGCTACCTCTGTGTCGGCAGTCGCTCGTCCATCCATAATTGTATACCACCTACCCGTGGTTTTTTTTCCCCCTATCTTCTTGATACTAGTAGCTTACTTTAGGAGTCTGCAGTGCTGACAGACAGTGTCCAGCAGGTCCGTCATTACATAATATATACCTGTCCGGCTGCAGTACTAGTGTGATATATATATATATTTTAATTTTATCTCATTATCATCCAGTCTATATTAGCAGCAGACACAGTACGGTAGTCCACGGCTGTAGCTACCTCTGTGTCGGCAGTCGCTCGTCATCCATAAGTATACTAGTATCCATCCACCTCCATTGTTTACCTGAGGTGCCTTTTAGTTGTGCCTATTAAAATATGGAGAACAAAAATGTTGAGGTTCCAAAAATAGGGAAAGATCAAGATCGACTTCCACCTCGTGCTGAAGCTGCTGCCACTAGTCATGGCCGAGACGATGAAATGCCAGCAACGTCGTCTGCCAAGGCCGATGCCCAATGTCATAGTACAGAGCATGTAAAATCCAAAACACCAAATATCAGTAAAAAAAGGACTCAAAAATCTAAAATAAAATTGTCGGAGGAGAAGCGTAAACTTGCCAATATGCCATTTACCACACGGAGTGGCAAGGAACGGCTGAGGCCCTGGCCTATGTTCATGGCTAGTGGTTCAGCTTCAGAGATTAATTGCTTCTTTTTTGGTGGGGGTCCATACCAACCCGTCATTTCAGTCACAGTCGTGTGGCAGACCCTGTCACTGAAATGATGGGTTGGTTAAAGTGTGCATGTCCTGTTTATACAACATAAGGGTGGGTGGGAGGGCCCAAGGACAATTCCATCTTGCACCTCTTTTTTCTTTCATTTTTCTTTGCGTCGTGCTGTTTGGGGAGTATTTTTTTGAAGGGCCATCCTGCGTGACACTGCAGTGCCACTCCTAGATGGGCCAGGTGTTTGTGTCGGCCACTAGGGTCGCTTATCTTACTCACACAGCTACCTCATTGCGCCTCTTTTTTTCTTTGCGTCATGTGCTGTTTGGGGAGTGTTTTTTGGAAGGGCCATCCTGCGTGACACTGCAGTGCCACTCCTAGATGGGCCAGGTGTTTGTGTCGGCCACTAGGGTCGCTTATCTTACACAGCTACCTCATTGCGCCTCTTTTTTTCTTTGCGTCATGTGCTGTTTGGGGAGTGTTTTTTGGAAGGGCCATCCTGCGTGACACTGCAGTGCCACTCCTAGATGGGCCAGGTGTTTGTGTCGGCCACTAGGGTCGCTTAGCTTACTCACACAGCTACCTCATTGCGCCTCTTTTTTTCTTTGCGTCATGTGCTGTTTGGGGAGTATTTTTTGGAAGGGCCATCCTGCGTGACACTGCAGTGCCACTCCTAGATGGGCCAGGTGTTTGTGTCGGCCACTAGGGTCGCTTAGCTTACTCACACAGCTACCTCATTGCGCCTCTTTTTTTCTTTGCGTCATGTGCTGTTTGGGGAGTGTTTTTTGGAAGGGCCATCCTGCGTGACACTGCAGTGCCAATCCTAGATGGGCCAGGTGTTTGTGTCGGCCACTAGGGTCGCTTAGCTTAGTCATCCAGCGACCTCGGTGCAAATTTTAGGACTAAAAATAATATTGTGAGGTGTGAGGTGTTCAGAATAGACTGAAAATGAGTGGAAATTATGGTTTTTGAGGTTAATAATACTTTGGGATCAAAATGACCCCCAAATTCTATGATTTAAGCTGTTTTTTAGTGTTTTTTGAAAAAAACACCCGAATCCAAAACACACCCGAATCCGACAAAAAAAATTCGGTGAGGTTTTGCCAAAACGCGGTCGAACCCAAAACACGGCCGCGGAACCGAACCCAAAACCAAAACACAAAACCCGAAAAATTTCAAGTGCACATCTCTACTCTGAACCCTCCCCCGATGTTTTCCCTACTTCTTTTTTTTCTGTTCCCCTGACTTATTTGTACAAAAAAGAGAGAGGAGGATTCCTTTTTTTCTTCCCTCTCACCTTTCAATAAAAATTTAATGTTTAAAAAAAAAAAGAAATGGTATTAGATATCTGTCACAATGTGCTAATGAGCACTCATCAAAATTAGCAAATACTGTAGCATCGATATTGGTTCTAAAGGTATAGAGAGCGAAAATGAAGAATTAATAAAAGTTCTGACTTTATGCCAGAAGCGTTTAATTGAACCACATGACCAGAAATTATGATAAAAAGAAGCAGAAGAATGATGGCATTTAGGTCAGGAGCCATCCTCTTCCTGAACAAAGAAACTCCTTTGTTTCTGGTACATGTAAGTCCTGTACAGTGTTTTAAAGTGTGTCTCCTGAAGGGAGGAGGAATACAATATCTTCATCATTTTATGAAAATGTTTAAATAACGTGTCACCCGATAGAGGGAACAAAACATCTTTCTTCCACATGATGACCGTGGATGTTCAAATATTAATTCTGCTAGCAGATACAATGTTTTGCTAAATCAGGTTTGTTTTGAAGGTATTCTTTTTGTTTTGAAGGTATTCTTCAAAAAACTATCCACTAGTTTAATAAGGGGATCTGGAGAATCTGGTATTAGCATCATGCAGGGTAAAGATTTAACAGTGTATGTGAGTTGAAAGTAAGAAAAGCTATACTGATCGGATATACCAAATACTTCTTTCATATGGTTAAATGAAAAGAGTCTGCCGCTGGGATCAAACACTTGAGAAGTACTACGCAGTCCCTTTAACTTGAGCCTATGAAAACAAGTGTCATGCAAGCTGGGGGTAAACATGGGATTTCCCCAGAGTGGAATCCGTGTTGAGTTTAGAGGATTTTTACCCAGTTTTTTGTTAATTGCCCACCAAGCGTTGTAGGTATCTGTAAAGAATAGATGGGAATAAATTCCTGGTGGGAGGTTAGGTCTTGCCATATGTAGAAGAGCTCCGGGGGCATAGGGCGAAAATATAGCACAATCTAGTTCGTTAGAAGTATATTTACTCGTCTGCAAGAGCCAGTCTAGAGTGTACCTGAACAGTAAAGCACGAGAGTAAGTAAGTAAATCAGGAAAACCCCAACGGCCATGTCTCTTAGGCAATTGCAGTTTCTGTCTAGATATCCTAGGCTTCTTTGACTTCCACATAAACCTCTGGAAAATCGAGTAAAACTCCCCAATATCCTTCAAAGTAAGGCGGATTGGCAGCAATTGAATATAGTATGTAAGTTTAGGTAGAAGCATAGTTTTAATAACTTCTATCCTGCCCAATAAAGATAAGGGGAGGGTACTCCAAGTCTAAAATGGGTGAGCATCGGGGTGTAGTTAAGTTTATATAAGGATGAGATATTTTGCAGGATCTGAACACCCAGATATTTAAGATGTGAATGCATAAATTTTATACAATTTAAATTGTCTTATGCTCGGGAGGACAGGGGGAGGACCCTTGAGCATTAGCAGTTCCGATTTATTAACATTAATTCTATACTATTGCAATCACATTTTTGATAAAAGAAAATGATACAAAAGACACGATAAGTGCCAATTTTTTTTTAGAAACGTATCGCATTGATGATACATCAGCCCCATTATCTTCTAGAACGTGCTAGATAAGTGATAAGTAGAATCTGATTGGTTGCAGTAGGCAACATCTCCACTTCTACAAACCTGCACTTTAGTAAATATACAAGTTGGTTTTGCCAATGTACCTTGCGCAGTTACGTGAAGAACATGCTCCAGAGCTGAGCATGTGCAATTACATGCGATGCCACACTCAACTCTCCATTTGTTGCTGAAAGGGCATAACTGGGTGGGTAATGTGGCAAATACATGTAAATAAGTTTAGTGAGTTTAGCGAGGGAGTGATGAGAAGTGTACGAGCTATGCAGAGTTGTGCGTATGCGCAGCATCGGACTGAGGCATGAAGGGCCCACCGGGAGGATGTTGTAGTAGGAGCCATTGTTTAAGGGTTTGGCCAGTCTACAGAGGGAGTGTGGCTAGCTGCCATAGAGGTTGGCTAACCATTATATAGTGCATGGTTTGGTCCCCTTGATAAATATAGTAAACACACCACTAGTGCATGCATGGTATAACTGCAATGCACTGTACAGAATACTTCATAGCCCTGTGCAGTACAAGGTAACATGTATACTGTATAATTCAACTGCATAGTCTGGAACCCGATCCATAGAGTAAGAGGAGGGGTCCCCGGACATTTGGGCCCACTGGGGGTTCTGCCTGTACCCCTGTGGGCCAGTCCAACACTGCGTATGTGTATTAATGCCTGCTTTCACATGCATCTTTTGCACATAGTATAGGGCTGGTGCAAGTGATAACAGTTATGTAACCAGGCATGTGGCTAATGCGCATGTAATGCGATGGTCTTGCAACGTTGACCACAGTGTGGATCTAGCCGCAGTTTGATTGACAGCCACTGACCATTTGGGGAAGGTAATGGGGAGAGGCAACTAAAATGCATATGTGTCACAGCTAATTTTGGGGGTGTTGCATGCAGCGACTGCATCTTTGCACGCAGTGCTTCCGGCCCCGGAGTCTTAGTTGCAATGGACATTCTGAGTGACAATGTGATTAATCTGAGTTCTGATGGTGCAACCGATTTTCCCGATGTGTGACTGATACTGCATCTTCACACACAAGCAACAAATCTGAGATGCCGCTGGTTGACATGTCTTTACAAAGATGGCACCGGCAGCATTGGCAGCATTTCTCAGGTCCGCTGTGACTGAAGATGCAGCACCGATCCCTCTCACATTTATCTCTGAATCAGGCCCTAAGAGCACTCCAGCCACAAAGATGCGTACAACTCAGCATGGGGTAAATATCTGCATTACTTCTGTTCACGCAGTGTAAATGCAATTACGGATGACTTAGGTTCAGCTCTGCATTACGCCCATTATATCTAGTTTGGAAATAGTATAAATTACCTGCTCAAAGTTGGTGAACATAAAATAAAAAAATACTTAATTGTCACAAGTATGTATGCTGAACTTTGAGAAATGAAAAGATTTTAAGAAAACAGATTCATCTATGCAGGGATGTACCATGTGACTCCAAGCATTGACAATAATATTTGTAACCATTGTCAGATTTTGTTTCTGTCCTTTGCATGTGTTCCAACGTTCCATGCATTTTGTCAGTAATGATATCTGTGCTGTCCAGCAGAGGGCAAGCTCAGTCTATCAATTTTATGAAGTAGACTTAATACTTGCTTTAAACGTTCCTAGTAACAATCTACATCTAAATACTATATAATAGCCTAAATGATGAAAAATTATAAAAAATATATATTTTGCGTGTGGCTGTTTAATGGATGCTTTGGACCAAATTAGTTAATTGTTGCATATAAATGTTGTTCATGGGTATAGGTCGCCTTATACTCCCAAAGTACAATAATAATAACATGCTTGAAAACAAGAATAAACTTAGCTAATATTTTTCAGCATTTGACAAAACAATATAATCATTGCTGTAAAAAACAGGGGTAACTGTCTCCAGGCAGAGATAATGCAGAAATGTGCATCTCAGTAGCATTGAGCTTGCTGTTCAGAAGAATGCATATTGGGGGTGATTCCGAGTTGATCGCTCGCTGCCGATTTTCGCAGCGCAGCAATCAGGTGAAAAAACGGCATTTATGCGCATGCGTATAACCCGCAATGCGCACGCGCGATGTACGGGTACAAAGCCCTTTGTGGTTGTGCTCAGGTTCTAGCAAAGTTTTCCTTCGCACTGGCGGCCGCTAGAAGATTGACAGGAAGGGGGCGTTACTGGGTGTCAACTAACCGTTTTCAGGGAGCGTTTGCAAAAATGCAGGCGTGTCTGAAAAAACGCAGGCGTGGCTGTGCGTTCTTCGCTGAGCGGGTGTGTGACGTCAAATCCGGACACGAATAGGCTGAAGTGATCGCAAGCGCTGAGTAGGTTCAGAGCTACTATGAAACTGCACAAACTGTTTTTCCAGAGCTCGGCTGCACATGCGTTAGCACTTCTGCTAAGCTAAAATACACTCCCCAGTGGGCGGCGGCATAGCGTTTGCACGGCTGCTAAAAACTGCTAGCGAGCAATCAACTCGGATTGACCCCCATTGTGGAATGAACAGCACAGCAGGAAGCAAAAACCCTAATATATGAACCAATACAGTACCTTATAGCATGCAGGCATCTCATTATGAACTGACTTGTAACTGATTAAGAACTGTGAGGCATTGTTTAGAAAGTGACAAAAATAAGGATTACAAACTTGTTATTAAAATATTGTTAAAAGTTAATAAAATGTTAATACAATTGTTAATAAATGGACTTAATAAAACCAATCCTATCTGTGTCTTATAAGAAGCCCACTTTCCTTTAAACCTGCTGCAGAAGACTTTTTCTCATGATGTGGCAGAGCGCATGATGACCACCCATTCTGGGTTTGTAGTTCTGCATAGCTAATGGTACAATGGCCAACTTATACAATGGGAATAACTGAAGAATGCTTGGTGACTTTTGTGGTGAAGGCTACAAATATTTGGAGAGGATCTGTAGACTCAGGCTGAACAGCTTTTTTTTATTAAAATAAGTTACGGAGCCCAGACCAGCCAACCTATACTCTAGCACACCATCATTTCTTAACATTAAACAACAGATATTGTATCATGGGGGTCATTCTGAGTTGTTCGCTCGCAAGCTGCTTTTAGCAGCTTTGCACACGCTAAGCCGCCGCCTACTGGGAGTGAATCTTAGCTTATCAAAATTGCGAACGAAAGATTAGCAGAATTGCGAATAGACACTTCTTAGCAGTTTCTGAGTAGCTCCAGACTTACTCGGCATCTGCGATCAGTTCAGTGCTTGTCATTCCTGGTTTGACGTCACAAACACACCCAGCGTTCGCCCAGACACTCCTCCGTTTCTCCAGCCACTCCCGCGTTTTTCCCAGAAACGGTAGCGTTTTTTCACACACACCCATAAAACGGCCAGTTTCCGCCCAGAAACACCCACTTCCTGTCAATCACATTACGAGCACCAGAACGAAGAAAAAACCTCCTAATGCCGTGAGTAAAATACCTAAGTGCATAGCAAATTTACTTGGCGCAGTCGCACTGCGGACATTGCGCATGCGCATTAGCGACTATTCGCTCCGTTGCGAGAAAAAAATAACGAGCGAACAACTCGGAATGACCCCCCATGTCCAATGTATCCTTTTGGGATACGGTCATTATGTCGACACAACTTAGTGTACATATGTAAAGGGATACGTATGGAATCAAGCTTGGCGGCCACTAACAATCTGCTTTATTTGTATCATTATTGATAACATCTAAAAGGATGTGAAAAACTCATGTCAATCTTTTCACCTGTCGACCAGGGATGTGCGGTGACTGCTGCCGACCTAGTGCATGTCGACCTAATGACCATGTTGACCTATTGCCCCTGTTGACCTAATGCATGTCGACCTTCAGTGGTCGACCTAATGACTGTCGACCTAAGTTGAGTCGACCCAACAACCCATACCCATCCTTTTAGATGTTATCAATAATGTTACAAATAAGGCAGATTGCTAGTGGCCGCCAAGCTTGATTCCATACATATCCCTTTACATATGTACACATGTGAAATACAGCAATATATAGTCTTCACATGAAATCATCAGACTGAGACATAGGCATGGGAGGCATTTATTTTGCCGGCTGTTAGGATACAAATGCCGGAATCCAGACAACCGGTGAAATCCTGGCGGTCGGAATCCTGACCACCAGCCAGAATCCCCACTCAGGTGGTGGTCCACGCCATCACTCAAAGGGGAATATAACCCTTTGGCTGTGGCGAGCTCAGTGAGCCTGCAAGGGACACGCTGCGCTTGCCGCCGGTATGACGGCGTCGCTGTCCTGACTGCTGGGATCCCGACAACCGGCATATCATACTGATTCCATAGGCAGGTGAAAAGAATTGTCACACACATACACACATATATACAGTATCTAATCCAGTGGGTCATGTTTCTTTCACTGTGGTCACCACAGTATGTACACACCCATGTGTCCCTGGGTTTCCTCCTTATAACATTGAGGTAGCCTCCTAAATACTGTCTTTCCTATCCTTTCCTTATTACCAACCTTCACCCTATAATATGCATTGTATATAGATGTGAGCATGGTAGTGTACTAACCAGTGGCAGAACTCCCAGAGGTAATGGAAGCATTTTCCTCCAGGAGTCCACTTCCATAACTGCTGCCTGTGCTCTGCTGAGCACTGCAGTGGCCCAGGCAGCGGTTAAAGCTGTATTTATCTGTGTGTTGGGGACTGGGCAGCCAATATTGCTTGATGGCGGCTTCCAGGTACTATAGAAGTTTTTTTTCTTCTTTATTGTTTCACAGTGGGTGTGACATCATGACATCATGTGTGCTGCACTGCTGACTGAGGAGCTGCTGCCCAGAAGACAAGGTAAGTGAGTGTGGGCTGCAGGGGGCTGGCTGGAGAGACAGAAGGGCATTGGCTGAGGAAGCAAGGGCTGACTGGAGAGACAGAAGGGGCTGGCCAGGGAGACAGGAGCTGGCTAGATAGACAGTAGGGTGCTAGCTGGGGAGACAGGGTCTGGTTGTAAAGGCAGATGGGTGCTGGCTGGGGAGACGGGCTGGCTGGCTGAAGAGATAGGGGCTGGCAGGAGAGACAGAAGAATGCTGGCTGTGGAGACAGTGACTAGCTTGTGAGACAGAATGGTGCTGGCTGGGGAGACAGAAGAGAGAAGGCTGGGGAGACAAAAGGAGGATGGCTGAGAAGACAGGTGCTGGCAGGAGAGACAAATGGAGGCTGGCTTGAGAGACAGAAGGAGACTGGCTGAGGAGATGGTCTGGCTGGAGAGACAGGAGGAGACTGACTGTGGAGACGGGCTGGCTGGAAAGACAGAAGGGTTCTAACTAGAGAGACAGAGGGTGCTGGCTGGAGAGACAGAGGGTGCTGGCTGGAGAGACAGAAGGGTGTTGGCTGGGGAGATAAAAGGGTTCTGGCTGGGGAGGCAGAAGCTGGCTTGTCAGACAGAAGCAGGCTGGCTGGAGAGATAGAAGGGGTCTGGCTGGGGAGACACTGGGGGGCTGTTGAGACAGAAAAAGGTTGGTTGCCTGGGGGCACTACCATTTATTTTGCTTCTGGTGCCTGGTATGAACTTATGCCCATGGTACTAACATAGGGCCTAATTCGGATTTGTACATAAACCCTTGCAGTTTACATACAAATCCGATGGTGGGGAAACTGTGAATGCAGAGAACCCATTTCACACAAGTGCAGAGTGAGACCTGCATGATCGCTTGCAATCCCCTGTTAGCCCCAGCACGATTGACATGCTGCAGCATTGTAGGGAGGAGCATTTGTAGGTATGGCGAGCCCAGGGTCTGCATCGTCGTCGACACAGACTTCCTGATCCCAGAGAAGGGTTCTGTCAGCCAGTCTGTATAAGCTTTGGCTAGGCAGATTGCCAAGGGCAGACGGGTGATCCAAAGCTGTGTCATCAGATGCAGCACTCGGATCGCAGATGCTGACAGGAGGCGTCTTTTTCCTACAGATGTGGGGCCCAGATATCACTAAATTACACTTCCTTGCTTCTTTTACTTTTACTGTTTTTCTTGTTTATTACTCATCTTGATTTCAATCTACCATAACATTCATTTATTTTTCATTTGGCTCGTGATCATCTTTTCTATCACATTCCATTACGCAAGTTTAGATATTTTCCTTTTCATAAATTATCCATCCTTTTTGTTTATTTATTCACCTGTTAATTAATGTTTCCATTCCATTTATTGTATTTCTTATTCTCTACTTGTAGATTGCCAGAGCTCCTTCTAATGTCCAGATTTATTTATATTTATTATTTATTTTCCTTGTATTGTTTTCAACTATTCTTTCAATTTTCAGTATTATTTCTATTAATTTCTATTAATTTCCCCTTAACACTTACCCTTCTCAAATTAACATAAATGTAAGTTAATCAAATACAGTATGTATTATTATAATGTTCATACACATACAGTAGATGCAGCAATTACTTACAAACTAACTTTCATTTATTAGGGTTAAGCTGGGTACACACTTGCACGATATCGAGCTGATTTGTCCGATCCGGACGAATCAGATTATTAAATCGGCCGTATCGTGCAGTGTGTATGGCCAATTGCATGCTCCCATGGGTCGCATGAGAGGTTGTGTGATTGGCTGTGCTGCTCATCCAATCACACGGCCTCACATGTGATGCAGTAAATAATCCTGAATAACAGAACAGTGATCATTCTGACTTTCATTAATATCTGCCTAGTGTGTACCAGCAATCTCCCGTCACCCAGGGCAGAGGGTAATCGCCCTGCACATCGGCATGATTGCTGGTCGCACTAGTGTGTACCCAGCTGAAGAGTTTGTTACCTTCACAGTCTCCAGGTTCTGCAAAACTCAATTTCACTTTTGTCATAAAACAAATATTTTGGATATGTTTTTGTTCTGTTTTATTCTCAAGAGATCTTAAAAGATCTCCGATTGCAACATTAGAAAATAGCCTCATATATAATTTCCACAATAGTAAGAGACAATGTCTACCATAGAATCCTGCAATGTTATTATAACCTGGATAAAGAGCACAATTCTGCAGCTTCTTCCCCCGGATGTTGCCTGAGGCAGACTCTTTGCTCTGTGCTACTGAGACCTGGTTGCCTGAAAGAAGATGCAGTTGCATATTATGAATCTATATTAGCGTGGTTGTCAAATTCTTTACCTGACAATGGTGGTTCATGAAATAATTACACTCTTTCAAAGTGAACAATGAAATCTAGAAACACTGTGTAACTTGCAAGGCTACCGTATGTCACTCTGCACGATATACGTGATCTATATTATGTGTAATCCGGGGAATAGGAATGGGCATGGGAGTTCATAATATCAAAAATATATTTAGATTTAAATTTGTAATGGATTGTTTTACATATTATATGTAGTCAGGTATGACATCTCTCTTTAAACAGTCATTTTATGTACAATTTCTGTGTCTAACTCAATTAAGGTAATACATTAAATAGAACTGTCATACCACAGTATACTACCTTATCCTAATGCCAATTTGATACACATACCATACATGTCTTATACTGAGGGTGATGTCATCAATGCACATGTGCCAATAATCCTAGTTTGCAATGGACAGTACCTAATGTTGGGATTTATAAGAAAAAGTATCATAAAGAGTGTGCATACTGTATAATGGGATTCTTTCCAATTACCAATAATATTTTTTTTTTTATTGGTTTGTTATGGAATACAGAAGTGCTTCAGTATAATGTGTCTAAATTACTTTATAATGTGTCTAAATTACTTTACATTGCTTTTGAAGTATTTAAATATTTTATGATCACTACATACATACTGTACCTCCACTATGTACTAATGTTTTTTTTTTAAATCTCTTTATTTAAGTAGGTAGTAGACCAGTGATGGCTAACCTTGACACTCCAGCTGTTGTTGAACTACACATCTTAGCATGCCCTGCATCAGTTTTAGCATGGCCAAATAGCAAAACTGTAGCAGGGCATGCTGGGATGTGTAGTTCAACAACAGCTGGAGTGTCAAGGTTAGCCATCACTGTAGTAGATGATGAGAACCCAATTACATGCAATGAAACATTTGCATTGAAGTCCAATAAAAGAGATCAGTTATCTGTAAAAAAAAACACATGTGAATGTCTAGCCTAAGAACAAAAAAGAAATACAGATAGCAAGTAGAGACAAATTACTGCCAATATGACGTAAGGTAACATGATTTAAAATATGCATTATCAGACTACCAGTTTTTCATTTTTAAAGAACGCTTGGACAAACAAGTTGTCATCATAATCCCAGTGCAAAAATGATGGTAAGAAGAATATAAGAAGAAAGAAAAAGTATAGGGGGAAAAAGAAAAAAGAAAAAGAAGGGGGGAAAGGGGTGGTTACATCAGGCAGCCATGTAGTTGTATAAAAAACATTTTTTTTAAATCCAGGCCAGGTAGAGCACGACTAAAGTGAGAGAACCATGGGAAACAAACTTCATGAAATTTGGCTACAGAGTCATGCAAAAGAGCAGTAATATACTGCATAGAAGCAACATACCAAACCTTATTTATTAAAGTTACAATAGAGGGCACAGCAGGTTGCTTCCAATTCAGGGCAATTAACAGTTTAGCGGCATTAAAAACGTGTCCGCAGAGCTTATTGAAAGGTTTGGGCATTTCTGATATTGGTAAGCATAGCAATACATAGAGAGGGTCCTTTGGGCGTATGGGAGTAATAAAATTTCCCAATAATGACAAGACAGAGTCCCAATACTCAGAAATTAAAGGTCATCTCCACCATATGTGAAAAAAGGTGCCTTTATGTCCACACTGACGCCAGCATAGATCTGAAGTTGTTGGATAAATAAAGTGCAACTTTTCGTTAACTATATACCATCGAGTATAAATTTTATAAGAGTTTTCCTTTATAATGGCATTAATGGAGGTCTTAGCTACTCTTTGACGGATATCTGACCATTCCTCAACATCTAGACATTTCCCTAGGTCCTTATCCCATTCCACCTCAAAGGGTTCTATGTCTGTATCTGACGGGGTTGCTAGCAAAGAGTACAAAATAGATATTGTACCCCTACGACCTGGATCATAAGTACATAGGCGTTCAAAAGTACGGAGGTCTCTAAACGGCCGAGACTTACTAAGGGAATGGATATAGCTAATTATCTGCATATATGCAAAGTGATTGTCAGCCTGCAAACCAAACTTTTCACACAGTTCATCAAAAGTTCTAGGAGCAAAGGCACCTGAGATATGGTGTACTCTTGTGATGCCTGCTGCAATCCATGGGCGCATATATGGACCGACACAGCCCATAGGGAAATGAGGGTGATGCCAAAGAGGTGTCAAAGGTGAGGGGTATGAACCTAAGTCCAATCGTTTGTTAAGTGTATCCCAAACCCTCAGTGTCGCTCGTACGAAGGAACCGCACAGACTGAGGCCGGTTTCAAACAAGGGGGTAGCCAGGGAAGAAATCCAACATGGTGATCAACAATCAGATCACTTTCTATAGTCACCCATATCTTACTGCCCACATCCGCATGCCATGACATAATGTGACTTAGCTGAGTGGCGTGATAATACCTCTCAAAGATAGGGAGGCCTAGACCACCAGCAGATGCAGATTTAGCCAAACATCTTCTACGATTACGGGATTTTTTACCTAGCCATATATATTTATCACATAATGTCTGTATGGTACGAAGGAATGTCACAGGTACAATAATAGGAATTGTCTGGAATAAGTAAAGCAGTCGGGGCAAAATGTTCATTTTGACAGAGTTAATGCATCCTGTCCAGGAGATACAGAGAGGAGCCCATCGCGTCAAGTCAGATTGAATAGAATGTACAGTAAAAGAGGAATATAATTAGCGTTATACAGGTGGTCATATTCTTTCGTAATTTGAATATCCAGATATTTAAGCGATTTAGGTCGCCATAAGTATGGAACGTTGCTTTCCAGAAATGATAGATTAGAGGGAGCAAGGTGAAATGCCATTGCTTCTGATTTAGTCTTGTTAATCCTGTACCCAGAATACTTGCCGTATATAGCTAGTTCAGATTCCAGATTAGGAAGAGAAGTCATAGGAGAGGACAGGGTCAACAACACATCATCCGCGAATAACGATAGCTTGTATTCCGATTTTGCTACTAAGATGCCTTTAATGTCAGGGTTGCCTCGAATCTTAGCTGCAAAGGTTCGATGCATAAGGCGTACAGTAGTGGTGAGAGGGGACAGCCCTGTCTAGTCCCATTACTCAGACCAAATGGTACCGAAGAAAGCCCGTTGACAGAGACAGTAGCCGTATGATTATGGTGCAAAGCTTGTATTGCCGCGAGAAAGTCACCATTTAAACCATAAGATTGTAAAGCCTGAAACATAAACGGCCAAGACAATCTGTCAAAGGCTTTCTCAGCGTCTAATGAAAGCACGACAGCGGGCAATTTGAGTTGGTTGATGTGAGTAATGAGATTAACAGTGCGACGAGTATTTTCTATGGCCTGCCTGGATGGTACAAAACCAACCTGATCTGCGTCAATTAATTGCTGCAGGTGTAAATTCAATCTGTTCGCCAGTATCGTCGCAAACAACTTAATATCCGCATTAATTAGTGAGATCGGCCTATAATTCGTGCAGCACGTTGTGTCTTTCTGAGGTTTAGGAATGACTATGACTATAGATTTCAATGTATCAGTATGAAAGCGCTCTCCCTGCATAATCTTGTTAAAAAGAGAGAGCAAATGTGGTGTCAAAACTCCCGAGAAGGATTTATAATATTAAGCCGGGAACCCATCCGGGCCTGGGGCTTTTGAGGGCTTTTGTGATTTTAAGGCCGTGTCCAGCTCCTTGACGGTAATAGGTGAATTAAGTTTAGAAAGAGAAGGAGGACTTAAATTTGGTAAATTGCAAAAATCTAAATAAGCTTGTATAGCTGATGAGTGCGATACCTGTGCTGAATCTCCATCCTGAAGGTTATATAGTGATTTATAGAAAGCATAGAAGGAATCGTTGATAACAACGGGGTCATAGCTTAAATGCCCTGTTTTAGTGCGAAGAGCTGTAATGGTCTGAGATGCCCATTTAGTCCTCAACTTAGAGGCCAACAAGGTATCTGATTTGTTGCCTTTCTCATAAAATTTCTGATTCAGCCACCGGAGAGATTTCTCAGTTTGTTCAGCCAATAAAGACTGGAGTTCACCTCTAATACCCTGTATTTGTTTATAGAGAGAGGGGGAATGTGTAATTTTGTGAGTACGTTCAAGCTGTTCTAGCTTGTTAGTGAGGTCGGTAATCTTTTGTGTTCTTTGTTTCTTCCTATGGGAAGAATATTTAATGATCGCGCCACATACCACCGCTGTATGTGCCTCCCAAATTGTAGAAAAGTGTACATCAGGAGACACATTGAGCATAAAATACTCTTCAATCTGAGAACGAACAAAGTCCTTAAACTGAGGAGTACGAAGGAGAGCTTCATTAAGTCGCCAGGAGGGGCAACCACGGGGCATGTGGAGGAGATCAAATGAAAATTTCAACAATTGAATGATCCGATCAAACATTAGGTATTATGTCCACAGCTGTTAAAATGTGCAGTATCCTACTACATCCCATAAGCATATCTATACGGGAATATGAGCCATGCGGATGTGAATAGAAAGTGTAATCTCGAGAAGTCGGATGGCGAGCCCGCCAAGTGTCCAAGAAACCAGCCTCAGCCATATGCCTCTGAAGTGCACCCGAAATGTGACACTGAGGGGAAACATTTCTAGGACCAGATCTATCCAGATCTATTGAAAAAATAGAATTGAAGTCTCCACCCAGTATAATCATGCCTCTGCGCACTTTTTGTAGTTCAGTAAAAAGTGATCTAAAAAAACCCAGACTGGCCTGTATTGGGGGCGTATAAATTAACTAGGGAGACGATCTGGTGACCTAGTTGACATACCATAATAAGATATCTACCGTCAGCGTCACTTTTATGTGAAATCATCTGAAAAGGGATGGAGGAACGAACCATAATGGCCACCCCATTTTTTTTGGAAGAGTGGTTAGAATATTCCACAGTAGGATATCTACAAGACACCAATGAAGGGTGAGAGCCTTTTTTAAAGTGAGTCTCCTGCAAAAATATAAGATCCCCATGATTAGCATTGATCGTCTTGTATAAGAGCGACCTCTTTTGGGGAGTGTTAAGACCCTTTACATTAAGCGACAACACAGTAATGGGGATTGTAATTCAATAAGAGACACAATCATACAATAATAATAACAACAATTTATTAGATACGGTGCTGCCTGACGAAGAGGGAGGGGGGAAGGAAAAAGAGGAGAAAAAAAAGAGAAAGAGAAAGAAAAAGAAAGAAAGAAAGAAAGAAAGAAAGAAAGAAAGAAAGAATTCAAGAAAGAAAGAAAGAAAGAAAGAAAGAAAGAATTCAGTAGGGGAATATGAACTAATGACTTCTCAGTAAGAATCCAAAAGATCACAATGGTGGAGCCCTTGGAAAAAAAAAAAGATTTGCCCCAGTATAAGGGACAAACCATAATGGGCTCGGATTTCTGGGAGCTCGTATAAAATAAAATAAATCAGCTTAAAATTGACAGCGAGTGTACCAACTGTAAAATACTTCACACTAGTCCCACCGAATGAAGGGGAGTGGACAGCTGCGAGCAGACTAAGCCCTATCCACCCAGAAATATGATGGGAAATTTAAGAACCTTGTAAACTAAACCTATCACCCATATAACATCATAGTCAGGTGTAGCACAACAGCATAACCAACAGTAGCTACTAAAACTTTTTTAAGAACAGTAAATAAGATATGCTATATGGGGACAGGGTTCCCACCACACGCACTAGACTCCAAAATAGAACAAATTTAAAATATTAATTTTTAGGACTAAAAACTATAGTATCCCAAATTATGTGGGAACAATAAGGAGACAAGGCAGAGGCAAGAAACCCAGGACCCATATCCTAAATATAGTGGTCATCGGAGTGAGCAACAATGACCAACAGTATAACTGTACCAAAACATGACTGCACGCATGTAGAATTCAAGTAGAAGAGCTATCCCGGTCTCGTGAAGGTGGGTTCAGACCACCACTTGTAAGCTTGAGCCTGTGAAGAAGGGCTTTACCCTCTTCAGGGTCTCTCACAGACACTGGGCGTCCATTGATTTCTACAATCAAGTGAAAAGGGAAACCTTATTTATAGACATAACGTTTTGGTAACATCCTTGAGTTCTCGACGTTTGAGGATTGTAGAAGGAGCCAAATCCTGAAAAATCTGAAGACGGACATCTTCAAAGAGAACATTAGGGGATCCTCTGCTGCTGTTGACAATTAGATTGTTAGTCTTGAAGGACAAAAATTTCAGTACAACATCCCTAGGTGGATCGCCATACTTGGGTTTAGGACGTAGAGCCCTATGAGCTCTCTCTCTCTATGAGTAGGGAGTGATCTGAGAGAGTAGGAACCAGCATTAGGAAAAGGCATTTTAGATAAGGCTCCAAAGTCAGAGAGGTGACAGATTCTGGAATGTTGCAGATCCTGAGGTTGTTTCTCCTTTCTCTATTCTCTAAAACCTTGTTCTTATCACGAAGGGAGGTGAGTGCCCTCTATAGAAAGTCCACATCCTGAGAGACTTCACATAAACCTTTAGTGTTAGAATCCAGTTTGGACTCCACTGCCATGATACGACCGGTTAATGTAGCGGTTTCAGTTTTAAGGTCAGCAGCGAGGTGCTGAAAATTAGCTTTAAGGGATTTACTCAGGTCAGCGATCATAGCTTGAATGTCATTTTTAGTAGCATAAACAGGAGCAGGAGAGGAATCCATAATTGGTTCATTCCCTGGTGAGGCTGGAGGTGATTCAGAAGAATGGCGAGGATCAGTGTGGGACAGGTGCTGCATGATCCCCTGTTGGTTGCCTCTTTGTACCTTAGGAGCTGCCTTACTCATGTTGTACAATGAAGAAAGAAACACAGCACGGGTGGGATGAGAGAAATTCCGGGTGGACAAGAGGAGTGTGGGAGCTAGCACATAGCTTGCTAGGTAAACTCAACGAGGAAACAAATAGCACAGGATCCTGAGCACACCTGTATCAAATAACCCTGGAGGGGAGAGCAGTGCCTAAGATACTGGGCTAATGCAAACCCCTTAAGTGGACAGAGAAGGCCGTATAGCAGTATAATCAGATTCTCACATTTGCACATGTCAGATCACAGAACTATAGAAACAGTGAGCAAAACAGCAAGTGCAGCAATATCTATGATCACAAATTCAACAAATGGCCACTGGAGGGCCACTCTATTGTGCAGGCAGGTGGAGATGTAAGGCAATGAGCATGGCCAGATGAGGACAGGTGTAAAAGCAGCTCCACCACAGTTGTTCCCAAAAAATAAAATAAAAAAAATAAAATAGAACACAACTTAAAACACAAAAAACAAAAAAACACACAAGTAAATAAATAAAAAAGTCCACAAACTATACAAAGGCTGCTAAACTGTGGTCAGATGTGTGTCAGCCATCCTACAAGTGTCTGCACTGCTGATGGATCCAATGTAGAGCAAGTGTGTAATTGAGCAGTGTAGAGGTGCTGTCAACTGCAGGGATCAGGGCTACTAGAAGAGGGGGTAGCGGGGAGTGCTTCAGTCACACCGTCACACACTGGGCAGCAGGATTTAGAGAACACAGTTAGAGGGAGGGCGTCTCAAACGGCCAGGCTATGGGATGTCTGGGGTCTCTGGTAAAAAGAGTAAAGGAGCCTGGCGGCTGTGTCCATCCGCAGTGGGACGCAGGGTCTGCCACTTACTTACAGAGAGAGCAAGATGGCTGCCGCCGCTGCTCAGCTATGAGGCTCCGCCGGCAACCGCAGTGTCTCCTCTCTGTCACACTGTGAAGAGACTCACACGGCCAGACCACAGCTTCCAAAGGTGTCCCCCGGCTCATCGGCGACGCTCCGCTCTGTGCCGATCTCGCCCGGCGTCCGCTCCTAAGCTGTGGGCAGGCTGATCGGCTCCGGACTGCAAGTCCCGGCTCCAGGAAAATCAGCAGGCCACAACCCGCAGAGGGATAGGAGATCCCTCCCGGCTCCGCGGCGACCACTAACAGGTGACTAACGAAAGGTGGGTGCTCCGGGCAGTATATAGGGCATTAATGGGCACAGTTGTAAAAGCTGTGAAGGCATGAATACCCACTTTATAGAACAAAGCAGCGTGGAGCTCACACTACATGCGTCCTCACTAGGCTGCTGCCAGGCCACGCCCCCCGGGATTCTTTCCAATTAATGCATTTTTGTGCAAAGAAAATAATATGATGACTAGCAAAGTGGTGATACATTAATTTAGTACACATTATGAATGATCATACAAATAAGATATATAATTCCATCATTTTTAAAGCATTCTTATAAATTATGTTGTTAGCACCTTATTCCTATCAATACTTTTACACCTTATAATTAAAAGGATGAGTGACAGACAGCTACTCGTGCCAATTGCAGCATGTCCTTTTCCACCTTCTTGGCAGGTAAGCCCTTTTTTCAGGAAATTACCATCAATCCCTGGAGTCTGGGATTTCTCACCTTAATGTGGCTGAGTAGACAACTATGGTTCATACTGTATATCATCATTAAACTGTTGTAACACTTTTGCTACATATACTGATATACAAAGAACAGTCTTTTAAATTTTGTAGTTTTTATTGAAGATTTTGCACAAACAAACAAACAAACAAACAAACAAACAAACAAACAAACAAACGTACAGTCTGGTATTAAGCATGTAGAATGGTAAAACTTAAACAGGTATCACTGTTAACACAAGAATATCGCTTGTCATTTAAGTGTACATCGCAACTTATATTGTATCAAAGTTATGGCGTTAAAATAATAATAGGTAACTACATAGCACCAATTACCAGGGAAAGTAGGATGATACAACAGAATGCAATTAGGTCCAATAAAAAAAAAAAAACAGTGCACATCATAGAAAGTATAAGTGAATATCACGATCCAGTTAAAATACAAAATGTGTGTCAAATCACTGGGCTCTATGATCAAATCTCACACAGCTCTCTCTCTACCACGTCAATCCCACCCCAAAAACCAACGTATTCCATCTATCCCATTTACCATAGTAGTTAGACATCGCACCTCTAGATCTAAACATCAATCTCTTGTGCCCAGAGACATCATTGACTAAAGCTCTCCATTGAGAGATTTTGGGTGTTTCAGGTGAAAGCCATTTCCATGCTATTAATACCTTTGCCATATTGGCTAAACACATAACATATCGGTATAGGACCAGTGAGTGCGTCTCTTCGATATATAACCCAAATATGCACAGTTTAGGGTCCAACATAGGCAGGGATGGTTCTGTAAGGATAATATCACCCCAAACTGCGCTCCAAAAGGACAGTACCCTTGAACAGGATCACAAGAGATGCCAGAAATCAGCCCCCTCCACACCAAACTTTGGACAGCAGGTATCAGAACGAAGGTGTGCCCTATGAAGCATTACTGGAGTGCGATATAATCTGTACAGTATATAGAAATAAATCTGCTGGTATCTGATGTATGGGGAAGTGTACTTAATGGAGCCCAGCACTTGCGTCCATTGCTCATCAGAAAGTTCACCTAAATTATGTTCCTACTTAGTTTTCAATGGGTCAAATAAATGTAAATTGACACGCTCATTTAGTGCAGCATATAATGTAGAGATTTGCCCTTTTGAGCTCAAATTAATAAGCATTTTTGTGATTGGAGACATTGTAATGGCTAGAGGTGCTTTACCAAACTGTGCTTGCATCGAATGGCGCAGATGAAGGTAGCGGAAAAAGGCTGAATTAGGGATATCATAATCATGTTGTATCTGTTCAAAGGACTTAAAACTACCAGTATCATACAATTGATTCACTGTTGTAATTCCCACCCTCAACCATAAATTATCTTGAGACAAAGGAAGTAATTCCTTATATGAAGCATTAAACCACAAGGGTGACTCCTCATCAAGGTCATGCCAGTCAAAAAAGGTGTGCGTCAGATACCACACCAAGAGAGCCTGCCGTAGGATAAGAGGAAGAGCAGAAATAGCAGAACCAGACAGCAGAAATTGAACCAGGGAAAGTGGGGACCCCACCCACTCGGCATAGAACCCAGCTAACGTAGTTCCACCATTGCCCAAGATCCAACTAGAAAGATGGACTAGTTGAGAGGCCAAGTAATATACATACATATTGGAAAGACCTAGCCCACCATCCAGTTTGGACCTGACCAAAGCTTTCATGGCCACTCTGGGTGTCTTACCACCCCATATATAGGAGGATATAACACTGTCAATGGTAGAAAATATTTTTTTTAGGTATATATACGGGTGAATGTTGCAGTTAATAGAGATACCTTGGTTGAATAGGCATTTTGATTAGATTGATACGGCCCATAACGGTAAGTGGGAGTTTCTTCCACAAATGAGCTTTCTTTTAAAAGACATTTGTTACAGGCTCCACATTTAGCACTGTAAGGAGTGATACAAAAATATAAGTTTCACTATTATCAATCTCATCAAGATCATGCTCTCATGTGTTTTTAGCACCAAATACAAAGAACAGAATGAGTAAACATTCTGAAGATAGTACTTGTTACCCATTACATGCCAGGTTGCATACTGGCTATATACAAATCATGTTCTAAACTTCATTGGATTATTATAGGAGTGCTTTATGTTATATCTTTAGAATGGTGGTTGGTGTTTGTTATGAATATAATACGGTGTTTTTAATAGTACAAGAAGG
Organism: Pseudophryne corroboree; assembly: GCF_028390025.1. NCBI lineage: Eukaryota > Metazoa > Chordata > Amphibia > Anura > Myobatrachidae > Pseudophryne > Pseudophryne corroboree. Next base: position 168,207,879 of record NC_086448.1, on the reverse strand, counting down.
GGGAAATATATATATATATTTAATACAAGGGAATTATAGATATATATATTTATTACAAACTATGTTCTGTGTGTGTCAGTATTCCTGACACAGGTATATTTTACAAGCAAGGGCAATGTCCATTGTCTGGTTATATGAGACAGACAAAAACAAGACAAGTGTTTGGAGTTGGACATATGTCAACCTTGTAATGTTTGCGTCTTCATATTAAGACAATGGTGTTTTCACCTTGTGTGTTAATCTATATAATCCATGTTACACATTGATATTTTTATGTTATTTCTAACACTCAAAATTGAGGCGTCTGTGCCCCCTACTGTTTCTTAGCATTTATGTATATGTCATCATATGAACTTTGGACACATGAAATACCCTTACTCAGGAGTTCTTCAGCCTATATAAGATAGAAATTTGCAATGTTAAAGTAGCCTAGATAGCCTGGATGAACCAGGATGATCTGAAAATAACTCAGCCTCTAGACGAAGAGGGCGAGGCTCCTGAGTATGATGATGTGATTGCTGTATCGAACTGGATCTACTGAATTCATCAATAACCTTAGCTAAGTATACAATAAATTCATATTTATATATTCAAGTTATTTTGTTGAAGTACTTTTCTGGGAATCCACCCATCTGGGTCTCCTCGAACTTAACCCACCTGTAACATTTGGCGAGCCAGCCAGGAGTGAAGTTGTCTCAAGCAGAGAGAAGCAAGATAAGAGACTATCCCGATGTTGACAAATACTTAAATACTTTTTTGTTGTTATTATGGGATGTCCAAGAAGATTTGAGCAGACAGACACCCAGTTTACAGACACAAACAAGAGTATATTGGTTCTTTAATGATTCATACCATTCACAAAACTGACATCAGTATGATTGAAGGAATGGATGTGTTGTTTAGGAAACAGGAATGTTCATGCATATGCAAATTGGTGTTTAGAGCAGACTGTATGTATATATGTTTTATTAACCAGAGGGTGGTAAAAGCTTGAATTTTTGGGGGGAATATTTTCAGGGTTTCTTTTCACAAAAACACACAGTGATGATAAGATTGTTCTGTAGATATGTTTAGAAATAAAAACAGGAAGAAGAGATATTAGTAGTAGGATAAAGAAATGTTTATTTTGTTTTAATGTAATGGTTTATCTCACACTGTCTACTGTTCTTAAGCCAACAGACTGATTACTTCTACACTCGTTGAAAGAGGAGATGAGAGGACTTAACTTGAGAGGTGCCTGTGATGACTATGGCTAGAGAGAAGTTCCTTATACAAGAAAGAGACCATGAAGATAAGACATTTGCACAAGATGGATGACACAGCATTTCCATCTACATATTTATGAAAAATTGAACTTGAACCATATATTGCATGGATTCATACATTCAGCAATTTCCCAAGACTTTATTGAACTAGACTTTACAGACATTATTTACCCTTTGACAGCCCATATCAAGCGAGTACCAAAGTTAAAGGAGGAGTAAATAAATACTGACAATGATCCAGAATATGATATCCTGGTTTAATACAACAAATTGATTCTCTGGATTAAAAATGTTGCTCATAGGAATCCTACATCTAAAATGATGCTTTGCTTATGTTTTTTTAAAAATAATATTTGGTGATTTAAATGTGGTATATAGTTAATAGATAAATGTTGTTCTTGTTTAGAAAATGTTAAGATGATAACTGATACAGGATATAACTTGCAAGGTATATTATGGTGCAAAACCAGAGAGCAGAGGGTGGAGTGTAAGGAGTGATACAAAAATATAAGTTTCACTATTATCAATCTCATCAAGATCATGCTCTCATGTGTTTTTAGCACCAAATACAAAGAACAGAATGAGTAAACATTCTGAAGATAGTACTTGTTACCCATTACATGCCAGGTTGCATACTGGCTATATACAAATCATGTTCTAAACTTCATTGGATTATTATAGGAGTGCTTTATGTTATATCTTTAGAATGGTGGTTGGTGTTTGTTATGAATATAATACGGTGTTTTTAATAGTACAAGAAGGGGGAAATATATATATATATTTAATACAAGGGAAATATAGATATATATATTTATTACAAACTATGTTCTGTGTGTGTCAGTATTCCTGACACAGGTATATTTTACAAGCAAGGGCAATGTCCATTGTCTGGTTATATAAGACAGACAAAAACAAGACAAGTGTTTGGAGTTGGACATATGTCAACCTTGTAATGTTTGCGTCTTCATATTAAGACAATGGTGTTTTCACCTTGTGTGTTAATCTATATAATCCATGTTACACATTGATATTTTTATGTTATTTCTAACACTCAAAATTGAGGCGTCTGTGCCCCCTACTGTTTCTTAGCATTTATGTATATGTCATCATATGAACTTTGGACACATGAAATACCCTTACTCAGGAGTTCTTCAGCCTATATAAGATAGAAATTTGCAATGTTAAAGTAGCCTAGATAGCCTGGATGAACCAGGATGATCTGAAAATAACTCAGCCTCTAGACGAAGAGGGCGAGGCTCCTGAGTATGATGATGTGATTGCTGTATCGAACTGGATCTACTGAATTCATCAATAACCTTAGCTAAGTATACAATAAATTCATATTTATATATTCAAGTTATTTTGTTGAAGTACTTTTCTGGGAATCCACCCATCAGGGTCTCCTCGAACTTAACCCACCTGTAACAAGCACAACATAATTTTGAGGGTGGGGAGAAATCCAAACTCCCAAATATTTAAATCGCAGAGTCCACTGCAACGGACAATGAGGGTCCGGCACAGCGGGGAGTATACCAGATATAGGACAGATACTGGACTTGTTACAGTTTATTCGTAAGCCAGAGCAGGTCCCGAAGAAATTAATGATCTATAACATAGAGATTAATGAGTTCCTAGAATCCCTAAGGAATAAAAACATGTTGTCAGCGTACAGTGCGACAACTTTATATATGGTCCCCAACCTTAATGCCCTCAATGTCTGAAGACATACGCAAGCAACACGCTAGAAGTTCAATGGCAAGGGCAAACAAAGCCGGAGAGAGCGAGCATCTCTGCCTCGTACCCCTCTCCAATGGAAAGGGTCTCGACACATGACCATTGACTGAGATACGAGCAACCGGGGAAGAATATAGCAGCTGGACCAATCGAATAAATTTAGGACCGAAGGCAAATTTATTAAGTACGTTCCATAAATATTCACATTCTGCCGTGTCAAAGGCCTTGGCGGCATCCAAGGACACCATCACTGCCCCCGTCTCGTATCGGTCATCCCTCTGTAAGTGACAAAAGAGTCTGTGGAGGTTCTGTACCGTAGACTTCCCCGGCATAAAACCCGTCTGGTCACTGTGGACAATAGACGTGATTACAGTATTCAAACAGACGGCTAGAACTTTGGCTAAAATTTTTACGTCCGTGTAGAGTATTGAAATAGGGCAATAAGAGTCTGGGGAGGTGGGGTCTTTACCCAGCTTAAGAAGTACAATTATAATGGCTTCAGACATTGCGGAGGGCAAAGAACCATATTCAAAGAGAGCATTAAATAACTCAACTAGGTATGGGTTAAAAAATTCCCTAAACTGCTTGTATATTTTAATGGGTATTCCGTCACACCCGGGGGCCTTATTGTTGGGGAACGAAGCTATAGCAGCATCCAGTTCCTCAACCATAAAAGGGGAATCCAAAAAATCAATGGATTCTTCAGATAATTGCAGTAATTGAATTTGGGAAAGGTAATCACTCAGTTGATCTGCTGTATAGGACACCCTTGAAGTGTACAATGAAGAATAATAGGCAAAAAAAACTTTTTATATCAGAGCCTGAGTATTTCAAATCTCCCTGAGAATCATATATTTGTTGGACAGAGATACTGCCCTTTTCCTCCTTGGAGAGAAAGGCAAGATAGCTTCCATCCACCCCAGCCTGTGAGTACAAGTGTGTCTGGAGAATAACAACCTACGCTTGGATTTATCTAATAAAAACTGCCCATTCCTTTCTTGCCAAATCGCAACTGTCATAGACAGAGGGGGATCTAAGTAGAATATATTCAGCTACTAGTTGACAGCAGGTTTGTTCAAGACGGCACTCCTCCTCCCTACTGGATTGTTTAATAGCAGCCACTTTTTGAAGAGGGAACCATGAATAGAAGCTTTAAATGCGTCATGTTTAATAGTGGGGGTGGTGTAGGAAGCATCGGGGACTTGGAAATCTCGCCAGTCAGTAAGTATATCAGCCCCATCTCCCATTAATGACAGCCAAATTGGGTTAAGTTTCCAAAATGTAATACCCTGAGGTACTAGTTTATCCAATATTAACAAAACAGGTGAGTGATCAGTATCTAACCTGAACCACCTTAAAAACCATATCCGGGGATAAAAGTGCCAAATCTATACGTGAAAATGAATTGAAAGTAGCTGAGTAACAAGAGTATTGGCTTTCCTGGGGGAACCTAACTCTCCAAACATCAACTAGTCCAAGCTCTGACACCAATTTAGAAAAAGGGGTTGGGGAAGAAGAAAAGAGATCATAGCGGGGATTTTCTCTCCATCTGCCTGGAATTGGGTCCATTACATTATTATAGTCTCCAATACAAATAGTGGAAGTGGAAGGTGACAATGCTATAAATGATACAGCATGCCTCAAAACTTCATTATTATAAGGGGGGTGGGGGGTGGAGATTATACACAGTAAGAATATTCAAAAGAGTAGAGTTAACAGAAGCCCTAATGAAAACAAAGCGGCCATACCGATCTATTTGGCTATGGTCCAAATGGAAATTTACAGATTTTTTAATTAACACAGAAATTCCCCTGGCATTTTGTGAGAAATTGGAATGGAACAACCACCCTACCCATGGTTTTTTCAAGGCTAACGTCTTGCTACGAGTAAGATGAGTCTCTGAAAAACACTTAATATCTGCTTTATACTTTTTTACTTGCGATAAGACGTAAGCACTCTCTTTATTTTGTTATTGAGAGCTTTTATATTCCAGCCGAGTAGGTGGAACCCTCAGGTACCGTCGGCATTGGGGGAGACTAAAAAGAGAAACAGGAGAAAAATAGAAAAGAGAAGGGATCAAAGGAGGAGACACAGTAACAGGGAGAGATACATCATAGTACATGAACCGGAGTCCAGCAGCCGCACGCCTGGAGAAAACAGAATATTCACCAAATATTGGCACCAAATATTCTCCCATAGAACATTACAAGTACACTTCAGGAACAATGTATAAACAATACATGACCATACCGTAGAGTAAATTAAAATAAATACAAAAATAAAACAACAGAAACCCCACCCTCTATATGCATTGGGAACCTAGATATACCTATATCCCAACTATAAAACTCCTGTCACTTAAACTAAAACTCCAAAATAGTAAAAGAGGGACTATTAGGAACGAAACACTCCTAAACGCTATATCCTATCAAAGGACTCCCAGTAAAAAAAGGAATGATGGTCCCCGGTAAGAAGACATACTAACAAACCACCAATTGGGATACAGAAGAGAAAAAAACATTTCCCCACCTCCCCATATAATTAGCCATATAAGCATATACACAAGAAGAAACCTGTAGGAAAATGGTTAAGTGTTAAAACAGAGGACATTAGTATCTGCCGGGTTTAACGAGGAGCATGGGGCCTCTGCTCCAACCACGCTTCAGCTTCTCTCAGAGAGTTGAAGAAGTGTGTAGAACCCTTGTTCACTACACATAGTGGAGCTGGGAACAACATAGAGTATTGGATTTGTCTGTCAGTTTCCTTTTTATCTGTAGAAATTGGGATCTGGATTTTTGTACGTACGTTGCAAAGTCAGGAAAAACTGCCATGGAGTGGTTCTCAAATTTCAGCGGACCATGTACTCGCGCTAGGTGAAGAATAGCATCTTGATCTTTGTAATGAAGCATGTGGGCAATGAAGGTGCGTGCCTGAGCACCTGGAGGAGGAGCTTGAAAAGGTAGACGGTGCGCGTTCCACAGCAAATTGCTTACTAAAGTCTTCCTTTTTAAAGATGTTGAGGAGCCAATTCTCTAGAAATTTTTCTGGGTGTGAACCCTCATTCCTTTCAGGCAGACCAACAAATCGTATGTTATTTCTTCGTAAACGGCCTCCCACATCTGACAACTTAGTCTTGACACCAGCCATCTGGGAGGAGAGATCAGCGACACTATCTTTGACTGGGGTGGTGACATCCTCAAGATCAGACACACGTTGTTCCACTCCTCCTTTGTAGAGTTTCTGCATGTCATGACGAATGAGTGAAATATCAGTTTGAACATCTCCGATCTTGTCAATCACCCTTTGTTCGGACATAGTGATAGCTTGTAGGATCTGTTGAGTAGATTGCATAACATCAGCAACAGAGGCTTCCTCTGAAGCGGTCTGAGGAGAGGGAGGGGATGCACCTTGGGCAGATGGGGGTGCAGGCAATTGATTATTTTTAGAAATCTTTCCAAACGTACTGCAGCACCAGCTGCATTGCCTGTTTTTCCCATAGCAGTACCGTCAGGAACCACAGGACCGGCGGGAAGCTCTGTATAGGATAACACAGAGGGTGTAAGTTGGACCCCACAACACGCTGTGGATGTAGACATAAGACCGCTCCTCCAACAGTAAACATATTACATGCAACAGCAGGCCCACACACTGTGGGGGATGTATATTATACCCAGAACTCCGAAGTGTCAGCAGATGATATACAGCATGTTGTATGCAATGTGCACATCCAGGCAGTAATAAAAGTATGCAGGACACAGTCAATATGTATAATAATCACTGTGGTGCAGTGAAAGTCAAAGTTATAGATGCAGAGATGACAGAAATCCAAGAGGTTCACACAGGGGTTCCTCACCTTAGTGTAACAGTGCTCCTTGCAGACACAGTAGGCAGATAATTGGGAAAAAACTGAGCCTCCACGCTGCCAGCATCAGTTCACAATTTGCCCCCCTTCTCAGGAGAAGTAAAGAGCCACAGTACCTCCAGCTATTAGAAGAGCCACACGTGGCGGGAGGCACTCAGATGGACCTGACGCACATGTCCAAGATGGCACCGGCGGGAGCAGGAGATCAGCACAGCAGGGCTCCACTGAGGCCAGAATGTGCGGTCAGCAGCGCCCAGCAGCTATCCCGGATACAGGCAGGATCCCGGACACCGCGGCAGCCGAGAACCAGCAGGACACAGCGCACGGTAAGGTACTTCCGCGGACCCGTGTGACTGGAGGTCCAGAGTGGGGACGAGCCTCACCCGACTGCTGCATCCATACTCCGTCAGCAGGGCAGCATACACCAGCCCAGCATGTCTCAGGGCATGCACAAGGGGCTCATACAGGAGCAGGGGCAGCCTTCTCACCGGGAGCTACAGCACTATGCTGCCTACCCCATACCGTGCCAAGCCACGCCCCCACAAAGAACAGTCTTACATGCGCTAGGTGTACGATGAGGAATTTTAGATTTCTGTGGAATGTTGTTCAATATTCCTTACAATCGTCCATACAAAAGAAAAGCATAAAAAACAAACAATAGTGTAATATCGTCGGATCACAGACACCACACGTGCAGGATCAAAACATAAGATGGCTGAAATAGTCCAATCCAATAGTTTTAATAGCCCGATGTCTTCTTAATCTCAGACACCCCACACGTGATATACAAAGTGTTGGATGCTCACACGTATTCTTACTTTCGTAAGTGGATAACATGCCCATAAAGGTATCTTTTTCCTTCGTCTTACAGCACAGTGAAAAAAATCTGATGGAAATGGTAAAAATGCTATAAAATGTATTTAAAAATTAAATCGTATAGGCACAATGTGGTTCATCCAATAAACATGATATGCTGACATCAAATGTATCCCGGGTATATATGATGCAGTAACCCGTGCATATGAACGCATTGTGCTTTACCTCTAAGATATATATAGACACTATTTTCAATGTGTTTCGTAGTGATGAGCAGGTTCGGATCCTCGGAATCCGACCCGCCCGAACTTCACCTTTTTTTTACACGGGTCCGAGCGACTCGGATCCTCCCGCCTTGCTCGGTTAACCCGAGCACGCCCGAACGTCATCATCCCGCTGTCGGATTCTCGCGAGACTCGGATTCTATATAAGGAGCCGCGCGTCGCCGCCATTTTCACACGTGCATTGAGATTGATAGGGAGAGGACGTGGCTGGCGTCCTCTCCGTTATAGTAGAACACAGAGTGACTTAGTTAGTTATAATTGTGGGGAGGATTGGGGACGGGGAGCAGCTGTTAGGGAGTACAGTGCAGGGTTTTGATTATACCACCAGTGAGTTTAATCCTTTGTTTCTCTGCCTGAAAAAAACGCTCCGACCACCATATCTGTGCTCACTCAGTGTGCTGCACTGCTGCATGATATATCTGTGCTGAGTGCACTGCTCTGCTCACACTGCCTAATTGTGGGGACTGGGGAGCAGTTATAGCAGGAGTACAGTGCACAGTTTTGCTGACAGTGACCACCAGTCCAGTATACGTTTGTCTGCCTGAAAAACACTCCTGTTTTTTTTTTCTTCATACTAGTTTAGCAGTCTGCTGACAGTGTCCACCAGGTCCGTTATACAGTATATTATATATATAAGCAGCAGTACGGTAGGCCACGGCTGTACCTACCTCTGTGTCGTCACTCGTCGTCCATAAGTAATATAATACTATACTATCCATCCATCTACATTGTATACCTGTGGTGTTTTTTTTTTTCTTCATACTAGTTTAGCAGTCTGCTGACAGTGTCCACCAGGTCCGTTATACAGTATATTATATATATAAGCAGCAGTACGGTAGGCCACGGCTGTACCTACCTCTGTGTCGTCAGTGCACTCGTCGTCCATAAGTAATATAATACTATACTATCCATCCATCTACATTGTATACCTGTGTTGTTTTTTTTTTCTTCATCCTAGTTTAGCAGTCTGCTGACAGTGTCCACCAGGTCCGTTATACAGTATATTATATATATAAGCAGCAGTACGGTAGGCCACGGCTGTACCTACCTCTGTGTCGTCAGTGCACTCGTCGTCCATAAGTAATATAATACTATACTATCCATCCATCTACATTGTATACCTGTGTTGTTTTTTTTTCTTCATACTAGTTTAGCAGTCTGCTGACAGTGTCCACCAGGTCCGTTATACAGTATATTATATATATAAGCAGCAGTACGGTAGGCCACGGCTGTACCTACCTCTGTGTCGTCACTCGTCGTCCATAAGTAATATAATACTATCCATCCATCTACATTGTATACCTGTGGTGTTTTTTTTTTCTTCATCCTAGTTTAGCAGTCTGCTGACAGTGTCCACCAGGTCCGTTATACAGTATATTATATATATAAGCAGCAGTACGCTAGGCCACGGCTGTACCTACCTCTGTGTCGTCACTCGTCATCCATAAGTAATATAATACTATACTATCCATCCATCTACATTGTATACCTGTGGTGGCTTTTAGTTGTGCGCAAAATATGGAGAACAAAAATGTGGAGGTTAAAAAAATAGGGAAAGATCAAGATCCACTTCCACCTCGTGCTGAAGCTGCTGCCACTAGTCATGGCCGAGACGATGAAATGCCATCAACGTCGTCTGCCAAGGCCGATGCCCAATGTCATAGTACAGAGCATGTAAAATCCAAAACACAAAAGATCAGTAAAAACATGACCCAAAAATCAAAATTAAAAGCGTCTGAGGAGAAGCGTAAACTTGCCAATATGCCATTTACGACACGGAGTGGCAAGGAACGGCTGAGGCCCTGGCCTATGTTCATGGCTAGTGGTTCAGCTTCACATGAGGATGGAAGCACTCATCCTCTCGCTAGAAAAAAGAAAAGACTTGCGGCAAAAGCACAGCAAAGAACTGTGCGTTCTTCGAAATCCCAAATCCCAAAGGAGAGTCCAATTGTGTCGGTTGCGATGCCTGACCTTCCCAACACTGGACGGGAAGAGCTTGCGCCTCTTTTTTTCTTTGCATCATGTGCTGTTTGGGGAGTATTTTTTGGAAGGGCCATCCTGCGTGAGATGGGCCAGGTGTTTGTGCCGGCCACTAGGGTCGCTTAGCTTACTCACACAGCTACCTCATTGCGCCTCTTTTTTTCTTTGCGTCATGTGCTGTTTGGGGAGTATTTTTTTGAAGGGCCATCCTGCGTGACACTGCAGTGCCACTCCTAGATGGGCCAGGTGTTTGTGTCGGCCACTAGGGTCGCTTAGCTTAGCCATCCAGCGACCTCGGTGCAAATTTTAGGACTAAAAATAATATTGTGAAGTGTGAGGTGTTCAGAATAGACTGAAAATTAGTGGAAATTATGGTTATTGAGGTTAATAATACTATGGCATCAAAATGACCCCCAAATTCTATGATTTAAGCTGTTTTTTAGGGTTTTTTAAAAAAAACACCCGAATCCAAAACACACCCGAATCCGACAAAAAAAATTCGGTGAGGTTTTGCCAAAACGCGTCCGAACCCAAAACATGGCCACGGAACCGAACCCAAAACCAAAACACAAAACCCGAAAAATTTCAGGTGCACATCACTAGTGTTTCGGCGCTATGCGGTGCCTTTTTCAAGATAAGTGTCTGTAAAAGAATATGTGAATGATATCAAAAACGTATAGACAACCTCCGTGTATTAGAGATGAGCGGGTTCGGTTTCTTTGAATCCGAACCCGCACGAACTTCACTTTTTTTTTCACGGGTCCGAGCGACTCGGATCTTCCCGCCTTGCTCGGTTAACCCGAGCGCGCCCGAACGTCATCATGACGCTGTCGGATTCTCGCGAGACTCGGATTCTATATAAGGAGCCGCGCGTCGCCGCCATTTTCACACGTGCATTGAGATTGATAGGGAGAGGACGTGGCTGGCGTCCTCTCCATTTAGATTAGATTTAGAAGAGAGAGAGAGAGAGAGATTGCTGTGATACTGTAGATTAGAAGAGAGTGCAGAGTGCAGACAGAGTTTAGTGACTGACGACCACAGTGACCAGTGACCACCAGAGACAGTGCAGTTGTTTGTTTTATTTAATATATCCGTTCTCTGCCTGAAAAAAACGATACACAGTCACACAGTGACTCAGTCTGTGTGCACTACTCAGCCCAGTGTGCTGCACATCAATGTATTGTATATAAAGCTTATAATTGTGGGGGAGACTGGGGAGCACTGCAGGTTGTTATAGCAGGAGCCAGGAGTACATGATAAATAATATTATATTAAAATTAAACAGTGCACACTTTTGCTGCAGGAGTGCCACTGCCAGTGTGACTAGTGGTGACCAGTGCCTGACCACCAGTATATTAGTAGTATTGTATACTATCTCTTTATCAACCAGTCTATATTAGCAGCAGACACAGTACAGTGCGGTAGTTCACGGCTGTGGCTACCTCTGTGTCGGCACTCGGCAGGCAGTCCGTCCATCCATAATTGTATTATATACCACCTAACCGTGGTTTTTTTTTTCTTTCTTTATACCGTCGTCATAGTCATACTAGTTGTTACGAGTATACTACTATCTCTTTATCAACCAGTGTACAGTGCGGTAGTTCACGGCTGTGGCTACCTCTGTGTCGGAACTCGGCAGGCAGTCCGTCCATCCATAATTGTATTATAATATATACCACCTAACCGTGGTTTTTTTTTCGTTCTTTATACCGTCGTCATACTAGTTGTTACGAGTATACTACTATCTCTTTATCAACCAGTGTACAGTGCGGTAGTTCACGGCTGTGGCTACCTCTGTGTCGGAACTCGGCAGGCAGTCCGTCCATCCATAATTGTATTATAATATATACCACCTAACCGTGTTTTTTTTTTCGTTCTTTATACCGTCGTCATACTAGTTGTTACGAGTATACTACTATCTCTTTATCAACCAGTGTACAGTGCGGTAGTTCACGGCTGTGGCTACCTCTGTGTCGGCACTCGGCAGGCAGTCCGTCCAACCATAATTGTATTATATACCACCTAACCGTGGTTTTTTTTCCATTCTTTATACCGTCGTCATACTAGTTGTTACGAGTATACTACTATCTCTTTATCAACCAGTGTACAGTGCGGTAGTTCACGGCTGTGGCTACCTCTGTGTCGGCACTCGGCAGGCAGTCCGTCCAACCATAATTGTATTATATACCACCTAACCGTGGTTTTTTTTTCATTCTTTATACCGTCGTCATACTAGTTGTTACGAGTATACTACTATCTCTTTATCAACCAGTGTACAGTGCGGTAGTTCACGGCTGTGGCTACCTCTGTGTCGGCACTCGGCAGCCCGTCCATAATTGTATATACCAGTGACCTAACCGTGGTTTTTTTTTCTTTCTTTATACATACATACTAGTTACGAGTATACTATCTCTTTATCAACCAGTCTATATATTAGCAGCAGACACAGTACAGTGCGGTAGTTCACGGCTGTGGCTACCTCTGTGTCGGCACTCGGCAGCCCGTCCATAATTGTATATACCACCTAACCGTGGTTTTTTTTTCTTTCTTTATACATACATACTAGTTACGAGTATACTATCTCTTTATCAACCAGTCTATATATTAGCAGCAGACACAGTACAGTGCGGTAGTTCACGGCTGTGGCTACCTCTGTGTCGGCACTCCGCAGCCCGTCCATAATTGTATATACCAGCGACCTAACCGTGGTTTTTTTTTCTTTCTTTATACATACATACTAGTTACGAGTATACTATCTCTTTATCAACCAGTCTATATATTAGCAGCAGACACAGTACAGTGCGGTAGTTCACGGCTGTGGCTACCTCTGTGTCGGCACTCGGCAGCCCGTCCATAATTGTATATACCAGTGACCTAACCGTGTTTTTTTTTTCTTTCTTTATACATACATACTAGTTACGAGTATACTATCTCTTTATCAACCAGTCTATATATTAGCAGCAGACACAGTACAGTGCGGTAGTTCACGGCTGTGGCTACCTCTGTGTCGGCACTCGGCAGCCCGTCCATAATTGTATATACCAGTGACCTAACCGTGGTTTTTTTTTCTTTCTTTATACATACATACTAGTTACGAGTATACTATCTCTTTATCAACCAGTCTATATATTAGCAGCAGACACAGTACAGTGCGGTAGTTCACGGCTGTGGCTACCTCTGTGTCGGCACTCGGCAGCCCGTCCATAATTGTATACTAGTATCCAATCCATCCATCTGCATTGTTTACCTGAGGTGCCTTTTAGTTGTGCCTATTAAAATATGGAGAACAAAAATGTTGAGGTTCCAAAATTAGGGAAAGATCAAGATCCACTTCCACCTCGTGCTGAAGCTGCTGCCACTAGTCATGGCCGAGACGATGAAATGCCAGCAACGTCGTCTGCCAAGGCCGATGCCCAATGGCATAGTACAGAGCATGTCAAAACCAAAACACCAAATATCAGTAAAAAAAGGACTCCAAAACCTAAAATAAAATTGTCGGAGGAGAAGCGTAAACTTGCCAATATGCCATTTACCACACGGAGTGGCAAGGAACGGCTGAGGCCCTGGCCTATGTTCATGGCTAGTGGTTCAGCTTCACATGAGGATGGAAGCACTCAGCCTCTCGCTAGAAAACTGAAAAGACTCAAGCTGGCAAAAGCACCGCAAAGAACTGTGCGTTCTTTGAAATCCCAAATCCACAAGGAGAGTCCAATTGTGTCGGTTGCGATGCCTGACCTTCCCAACACTGGACGTGAAGAGCATGCGCCTTCCACCATTTGCACGCCCCCTGCAAGTGCTGGAAGGAGCACCCGCAGTCCAGTTCCTGATAGTCAGATTGAAGATGTCAGTGTTGAAGTACACCAGGATGAGGAGGATATGGGTGTTGCTGGCGCTGGGGAGGAAATTGACCAGGAGGATTCTGATGGTGAGGTGGTTTGTTTAAGTCAGGCACCCGGGGAGACACCTGTTGTCCGTGGGAGGAATATGGCCGTTGACATGCCAGGTGAAAATACCAAAAAAATCAGCTCTTCGGTGTGGAGGTATTTCACCAGAAATGCGGACAACAGGTGTCAAGCCGTGTGTTCCCTTTGTCAAGCTGTAATAAGTAGGGGTAAGGACGTTAACCACCTCGGAACATCCTCCCTTATACGTCACCTGCAGCGCATTCATAATAAGTCAGTGACAAGTTCAAAAACTTTGGGTGACAGCGGAAGCAGTCCACTGACCAGTAAATCCCTTCCTCTTGTAACCAAGCTCACTCAAACCACCCCACCAACTCCCTCAGTGTCAATTTCCTCCTTCCCCAGGAATGCCAATAGTCCTGCAGGCCATGTCACTGGCAAGTCTGACGAGTCCTCTCCTGCCTGGGATTCCTCCGATGCATCCTTGCGTGTAACGCCTACTGCTGCTGGCGCTGCTGTTGTTGCCGCTGGGAGTCGATGGTCATCCCAGAGGGGAAGTCGTAAGCCCACTTGTACTACTTCCAGTAAGCAATTGACTGTTCAACAGTCCTTTGCGAGGAAGATGAAATATCACAGCAGTCATCCTACTGCAAAGCGGATAACTGAGTCCTTGACAACTATGTTGGTGTTAGACGTGCGTCCGGTATCCGCCGTTAGTTCACAGGGAACTAGACAATTTATTGAGGCAGTGTGCCCCCGTTACCAAATACCATCTAGGTTCCACTTCTCTAGGCAGGCGATACCGAGAATGTACACGGACGTCAGAAAAAGACTCACCAGTCTCCTAAAAAATGCAGTTGTACCCAATGTCCACTTAACCACGGACATGTGGACAAGTGGAGCAGGGCAGGGTCAGGACTATATGACTGTGACAGCCCACTGGGTAGATGTATGGACTCCCGCCGCAAGAACAGCAGCGGCGGCACCAGTAGCAGCATCTCGCAAACGCCAACTCTTTCCTAGGCAGGCTACGCTTTGTATCACCGCTTTCCAGAATACGCACACAGCTGAAAACCTCTTACGGCAACTGAGGAAGATCATCGCGGAATGGCTTACCCCAATTGGACTCTCCTGTGGATTTGTGGCATCGGACAACGCCAGCAATATTGTGTGTGCATTAAATATGGGCAAATTCCAGCACGTCCCATGTTTTGCACATACCTTGAATTTGGTGGTGCAGAATTTTTAAAAAAACGACAGGGGCGTGCAAGAGATGCTGTCGGTGGCCAGAAAAATTGCGGGACACTTTCGGCGTACAGGCACCACGTACAGAAGACTGGAGCACCACCAAAAACTACTGAACCTGCCCTGCCATCATCTGAAGCAAGAAGTGGTAACGAGGTGGAATTCAACCCTCTATATGCTTCAGAGGTTGGAGGAGCAGCAAAAGGCCATTCAAGCCTATACAATTGAGCACGATATAGGAGATGGAATGCACCTGTCTCAAGTGCAGTGGAGAATGATTTCAACGTTGTGCAAGGTTCTGATGCCCTTTGAACTTGCCACACGTGAAGTCAGTTCAGACACTGCCAGCCTGAGTCAGGTCATTCCCCTCATCAGGCTTTTGCAGAAGAAGCTGGAGGCATTGAAGAAGGAGCTAAAAGGGAGCGATTCCGCTAGGCATGTGGGACTTGTGGATGCAGCCCTTAATTCGCTTAACAAGGATTCACGGGTGGTCAATCTGTTGAAATCAGAGCACTACATTTTGGCCACCGTGCTCGATCCTAGATTTAAAGCCTACCTTGGATCTCTCTTTCCGGCAGACACAGGTCTGCTGGGGTTGAAAGACCTGCTGGTGACAAAATTGTCAAGTCAAGCGGAACGCGACCTGTCAACATCTCCTCCTTCACATTCTCCCGCAACTGGGGGTGCGAGGAAAAGGCTCAGAATTCCGAGCCCACCCGCTGGCGGTGATGCAGGGCAGTCTGGAGCGACTGCTGATGCTGACATCTGGTCCGGACTGAAGGACCTGACAACGATTACGGACATGTCGTCTACTGTCACTGCATATGATTCTCTCAACATTGATAGAATGGTGGAGGATTATATGAGTGACCGCATCCAAGTAGGCACGTCACACAGTCCGTACTTATACTGGCAGGAAAAAGAGGCAATTTGGAGGCCCTTGCACAAACTGGCTTTATTCTACCTAAGTTGCCCTCCCACAAGTGTGTACTCCGAAAGAGTGTTTAGTGCCGCCGCTCACCTTGTCAGCAATCGGCGTACGAGGTTACATCCAGAAAATGTGGAGAAGATGATGTTCATTAAAATGAATTATAATCAATTCCTCCGCGGAGACATTGACCAGCAGCAATTGCCTCCACAAAGTACACAGGGAGCTGAGATGGTGGATTCCAGTGGGGACGAATTGATAATCTGTGAGGAGGGGGATGTACACGGTGATATATCGGAGGGTGAAGATGAGGTGGACATCTTGCCTCTGTAGAGCCAGTTTGTGCAAGGAGAGATTAATTGCTTCTTTTTTGGGGGGGGTCCAAACCAACCCGTCATATCAGTCACAGTCGTGTGGCAGACCCTGTCACTGAAATGATGGGTTGGTTAAAGTGTGCATGTCCTGTTTTGTTTATACAACATAAGGGTGGGTGGGAGGGCCCAAGGATAATTCCATCTTGCACCTCTTTTTTCTTTTCTTTTTCTTTGCATCATGTGCTGATTGGGGAGGGTTTTTTGGAAGGGACATCCTGCGTGACACTGCAGTGCCACTCCTAAATGGGCCCGGTGTTTGTGTCGGCCACTAGGGTCGCTAATCTTACTCACACAGTCAGCTACCTCATTGCGCCTCTTTTTTTCTTTGCGTCATGTGCTGTTTGGGGAGGGTTTTTTGGAAGGGACATCCTGCGTGACACTGCAGTGCCACTCCTAGATGGGCCCGGTGTTTGTGTCGGCCACTAGGGTCGCTAATCTTACTCACACAGCTACCTCATTGCGCCTCTTTTTTTCTTTGCGTCATGTGCTGTTTGGGGAGGGTTTTTTGGAAGGGACATCCTGCGTGACACTGCAGTGCCACTCCTAGATGGGCCCGGTGTTTGTGTCGGCCACTAGGGTCGCTAATCTTACTCACACAGTCAGCTACCTCATTGCGCCTCTTTTTTTCTTTGCGTCATGTGCTGTTTGGGGAGGGTTTTTTGGAAGGGCCATCCTGCGTGACACTGCAGTGCCACTCCTAGATGGGCCCGGTGTTTGTGTCGGCCACTAGGGTCGCTAATCTTACTCACACAGTCAGCTACCTCATTGCGCCTCTTTTTTTCTTTGCGTCATGTGCTGTTTGGGGAGGGTTTTTTGGAAGGGCCATCCTGCGTGACACTGCAGTGCCACTCCTAGATGGGCCCGGTGTTTGTGTCGGCCACTAGGGTCGCTTATCTTACTCACACAGCGACCTCGGTGCAAATTTTAGGACTAAAAATAATATTGTGAGGTGTGAGGTATTCAGAATAGACTGAAAATGAGTGTAAATTATGGTTTTTGAGGTTAATAATACTTTGGGATCAAAATGACCCCCAAATTCTATGATTTAAGCTGTTTTTTAGTGTTTTTGGAAAAAAACACCCGAATCCAAAACACACCCGAATCCGACAAAAATAATTCGGTGAGGTTTTGCCAAAACGCGTTCGAACCCAAAACACGGCCGCGGAACCGAACCCAAAACCAAAACACAAAACCCGAAAAATTTCAGGCGCTCATCTCTACCGTGTATAGCCCCTAGCTGAAGGGACATACCTGGATGTCCCTTCTGCTAGGGGCTATACACGGGGGCTATACATGTAGGAATAACATAACTCAGTCTAAGCATTTTCTATTTTAGGGCTAGAATATGTTTTTTTTTTCTTGATTTGACTGTTAAATCATGGTTTCATTACTTTCCATTACACAATTATTGAATACTGTAAGTCATAAAAATGTACTGCAAAATATACTATATCCAAATATAAGAGTGGTTTCACCAAATAAACTTACCTGAAACTTTCAGAATCTAGGTACCCTCTGCCTATAGTGGCTGTACAGAACATGTGAGCTGCAGATCTAAATAAGGGTGAGTCAAATAGGTTTTTACTATGCACATAGGATTTAGGATGCCTTTAAACAAAGCTTCCGAAAATGTATGATCCAGTGTCAAAGCTATAGGAGCCAGAGAGAAGAATAATACAGCACACAAAAATGTGAAAAATATCAGTACTTTGCAAATTTCGATGCTCGATATACTGTATTGGATCACCGATCATCACAACATTGCAACATTGAAGATTTGTTTATCCCAGACAGCTGCTCCTCTCTTCAGCCGACTGGTGTTCACAATGAAGGTGAGGACAGCTCCTATTACATTTCCCCAGCAGTGATCGGGGAGGGAACAGAAAGCTAGGAGGTCTCTTTGAGAGAGGCAGCTACTGGTAGAGTCTCTTCTAGCAGCTGTCAAATTGGCGTTTCTGACTTTTCCCATCAGATGCGACCCTGTCAGGAAAAGCCCAGCCTGGTTTGGGTGCAAGTGGTTAATAATGGGCTACACAGTGTAGTTGAGTTATGAATATATGGAATGATAAGTGAGGGGTTGGACCTGCACTAGACCTGAAAATGAATGTTCTTGAGCTTATGTAGGCCAACAATGTGTATATGTAATCTCGGCATACAGAATCCCTTAATGCATCGTTATGATTTGGCGGTGCTTCCAAACATTTATTTACTGAAATAACAGGGCGAGTTTCTTTGCATAGACACAGTGAATAAAGAAGTGAGTCCTCCAAGAATCATTCTTATTTTCCATACTATATTTTAAACGTAAACACTAATAAAGGTTACATTTTGATTTAACTCAATACAAAGAGGTTTCACTTCTTTGTTCCCGGTGTCTATGCAAAGGAACTATTCCTGTTAATTTATGAATATATTGTACAATACCCATTTATTCCATGCAAACATGTGGGAGCATCTACGATTGATTTGCCTTCACCTCAATATTATGCTCAAAGTCTCTGCTTCCCCTCATCTGGTCTCCTACTTGGATCTGGACTGCGTATATCTAGTCTTGACTCCATCTTTGTCATCCTATCTCCTCGTACTGTAGTTCTCAGTTCAGGATATCTTTTCTGACTTGTAGACAGGGTCATGTTAGACTTGGACATACTCTCCCCAAAGCTCAGTCTCTCCAATACAGTATTGTGTTTATACATACAGAACAAGGAGTGCACTTTCTAAATTCTTTGATTACACAGCTAACACTTAATCCCACACCAGGTACGGCACTGGGTTTGGTCCACTACATAGTACATAGACTAAGGGGTTTTACTCCAATGTGGGTGTGTGTGTGGGATAGGGGTAACATTGTTTTCTAACAATAACTTTTCACAGTTCTGAATCACCTCTACGTTTAACACATTTACCAAGACCTTTTGAGTACCTAACTTTTTACTTTGCTCCTAATTCAGCTTCTATGTTGTAAGTATATGTGATATTATTTATTTACTTTTTACATTTACAAAAACTCTGTGTTGACAATGTTATTGTTACCATTCAGAATGAAGAGTCACTATGCCCACAAAAAAATGTTACCTAAATGCTTAACTGTGATTATTTTCCCTTCTTAGTGATTATTGTTGTAATTATAAAGTTTCCATATTAAATATAAATACTTCTGCCGTAGAGCAGCCATACAAAGAAAACAACAATTAATGAACAGCATGATTGCTATGCAGGTGTTGCAAAATTGGTCTCTTTCCATATAACATTTATGGGAAGTTGTAGTCAAATAAAATATCACTAGTCAATTAACATATAAAAATATTTATATTTATTTATTAATGTATTATTATTATTATTATTATTATTTTGGTAATCAGTAGTACTCAGTTCTTTTTTATTTAAATTTTTTTATTTATATTTTTTCATTTACATAAATAGTTCTGGAAACAGTAAGAAATCAATTAAGCCATGTAAGACATGAATAAAATAAGCATTGGAAACTATTATAAATCTTATATCCACTTATAACCTTAGGTGAGCACTGGAACCTTTTCTCTGAGTACCGACACCTTTTTCAAAACTGTCTGCTGAACCAGTGGGTAACGTTTAAAATATAACAAAATAACAAAGTAACATATGTACTATACACAACAGCTATCCATAATATAAGTACATAGGGGGTCATTCCGACCTGATCGCAGCGTGCTTTCGTTTGCACAGCTGCGACCGGGTCACTACTGCGCACGCACGGAGGCCATAATGCGCACGTGTGCCATTGCCTCGCTGGGCAATGATGCTGACTACGAAGAAAGCGGTCGCAGCGGCGACCGCAAGAAGATTGACTGCAGGAAGGCGTTCCGGGGTGGCAGCTCACCGTTTGGAGCCGTTTTCGGGGAGTGGTAAGGAAAACGCAGGCGTGTCCAGGCGAACGGAGGGCAGATATCTGACATCAAAGCCGTACCCATCATCGCTGGATCCATCGCACAGGGTAAGTATGTCCAGGGCTTGTCTTGTTTTGCAGGAAACCTTTTTTTAGCATAGTTAAAATACATTCCCCCATAGGCGGAGATTAGTTGATCGCACCAGCAGCAAAAAGTTGCTTGGTGGGATCAATTCGGAATGAGGGCCATAGTCTATGTACAAAATACGTGTTACCATAACACCACAGACCTGATAGGACAAGTAGAAGGGACAATGGTAGAGAGAGTTGATATTGTTACATGGACATGGTGCATGCTGTGGTGAGACACAGGGGAAGGGGGGTGGGGGAGAATAATTCAGCACTCAGTGATCCGTAAGCCAACATATGAGCTAGCAATAGTGTCAGAGTCACTGAAGGGGAAATAGGAGACAAGTAGTGGAGCGCTGGTGACATGTGTAGTGCTAATGTGTAGTGTTTGTGAAAGCTTACCTTTTAAGACGAAGTGGTAGGTAGGTGGAGGGCAACCAGAGGTGGGGAGCAGGCAGGTAGGGTTGGAAGGTGTAGACATAAGCATTGGGATAGACATAGGCAGGCGGGAGTAGATTCCAAGAAAGAGCAGGATAAGGGAAGATCACAGGTGAAGGGGGGGGGGGTTGATAAAAGATTTGAAGAACACCCGCATGGGGTGTGATAGGGTAGCGCTGTAGGAGTATCAGTTTGAGTTGGAGGAAGTTTCTGCGAGTGCAGGAGCATTTCTGAAGATAGTGAATTTGGACTGACAAATCCTGAGAGTGACAGCAGGGGCAGCAGGGTTGAGGGCAAAAGTGAGGGTGGTGTTGTAGAGTGAGACTGCTTGGTAAGGGCAGGATATGGTGAATATTTTTTGTAAAATATAATTTTATAAAAGAATAGTCTAGTGAAGAATAGAGTATGTCAAGAGCATCTAGCTTGTGTTTAACAAGAATAATCTTGGGAGAGGAGGGGATCTGAGACCCTTTTATTGGGTGTCTTTAATTGGTGTGAGGGTCTACTTACAGGGCCCACAAAGAGCTAATTTCATATGTATGGACATTTCACAAAAGGACTTGCCAAAGAGGACTTTGATTAAAGAACCTGTTAGTCAAGATCTTAAGACCTCATAAAAAGACTCCACCTAATCCTGTACATCTCCCTTACAAAGTCTACAGTATGTATTGAAACTTTTTGAACAAAGCATTTTAGAATAGTTTTGAGTGCAAAGTGTCTGCTGTTATAACAGTATGGTGCACCACCTCAGTATCTGCTACATATATGTTGTCTTCTGGGCTGTCTAGAAGGAGGCTACTGAGAGGTACTGCTGTTTATTACATATTTTTTACAAAGTGTATGACTTAGCACATATTAAATGATGTTGCATGTATAATATATACACATACTGTGTATATATATATATATGTATATATATATATATACACTGCTCAAAAAAATAAAGGGAACACTAAAATAACACATCCTAGATCTGAATGAATGAAATATTCTTATTAAATACTTTGTTCTTTACATAGTTGAATGTGCTGACAACAAAATCACACAAAAATGATCAATGGAAATCAAATTTATTAACACATGGAGGTCTGGATTTGGAGACACACTCAAAATTAAAATGAAAAAAAAAAAACACTACAGGCTGATCCAACTTTGATGTAATGTCCTTAAAACAAGTCAAAATGAGGCTCAGTAGTGTGTGTGGCCTCCACGTGCCTGTATGACCTCCCTACAACGCCTGGGCATGCTCCTGATGAGGTGGCGGATGGTCTCCTGAGGGATCTCCTCCCAGACCTGGACTAAAGCATCCGCCAACTCCTGGACAGTCTGTGGTGCAACGTGGCGTTGGTGGATGGAGCGAGACATGATGTCCCAGATGTGCTCAATTGGATTCAGGTCTGGGGAACGGACGGGCCAGTCCATAGCATCAATGCCTTTGTCTTGCAGGAACTGCTGACACACTCCAGCCACATGAGGTCTAGCATTGTCTTGCATTAGGAGGAACCCAGGGCCAACCGCACCGGCATATGGTCTCACAAGGGGTCTGAGTATCTCATCTTGGTACCTAATGGCAGTCAGGCTACCTCTGGCGAGCCCATGGAGGGCTGTGCGGCCCCCCAAAGAAATGCCACCCCACACCATTACTGACCCACTGCCAAACCGGTCATGCTGGAGGATGTTGCAGGCAGCAGAACGTTCTCCTTGGCGTCTCCAGATTCTGTCATGTCTGTAACATGTGCTCAGTGAGAACCTGCTTTCATCTGTGAAGAGCACAGGGCGCCAGTGGCGAATTTGCCAATCTTGATGTTCTCTGGCAAATGCCAAACGTCCTGCACGGTGTTGGGCTGTGAGGGCACAACCCCCACCTGTGGACGTCGGGCCCTCATACCACCCTCATGGAGTCTGTTTCTGATCGTTTGAGTAGACACATGTACATTTGTGGCTTGCTGGAGGTCATTTTGCAGGGCTCTGGTAGTGCTCCTCCTGTTCCTCCTTGCACAAAGGCGGAGGTAGCGGTCCTGCTGCTGGGTTGTTGCCCTCCTACGGCCTCCTCCACGTCTCCTGATGTACTAGCCTCTCTCCTGGTAGCGCCTCCATGCTCTGGACACTACGCTGACAGACACAGCAAACCTTCTTGCCACAGCTCGCATTGATGTGCCATCCTGGATGAGCTGCACAACCTGAGCCACTTGTGTGAGTTGTAGGGAGGACATACAGGCACGTGGGGGCCACACACACTACTGAGCCTCATTTTGACTTGTTTTAAGGACATTACATCAAAGTGTTAATAAATTTGATTTCCATTGATAATTTTTGTGTGATTTTGTTGTCAGCACATTCAACTATGTAAAGAACAAAGTATTTAATAAGAATATTTCATTCATTCAGATCTAGGATGTGTTATTTTAGTGTTCCCTTTATTTTTTTGAGCAGTGTATATATATGGTCAAGCCATATTATTATGACCACCTCCTACATTTGACTACGGCAGTGCACAGCTCATGAAGTATGTCACGTGTTGTGCATTGTCTTGGTGGGTATATAAGGTGTGTTATAGGCCGTCCGCACACATATCACTCGTTGCTGTCATGGGCAAAAGGGGTGATTTATCCGAGTTGCAAAAAGGGATGATTACCGGCTTTTGGGCCAAGGGTGGCAGTGTTTCTGAAACAACGCAGTTTGTGAATTGTTCACATGCTGCTGTAGTGAAGTTGTAACGTGACTGGACAAATGGCACCATTGCGAATAATTGACATGGAAACTGTGGAGCACCACACGCCATTAATGTGAGAGGTGAACGCCGATTACAAAGGTGCATGGGAGCCAACCGAAATGCTACAATGGAGCAGCTCACCATCAAAATGAACCTGGGGGCTGCCAGACGTGTGTCTAAAATGACAGGTTAGCAAACCTTGCTGCATATGAAGCTCCGAAGCGGTGACTCTATTATTAGCTAGTGGTCATAATAATGTGACTCGACCGTGTGTGTATATATATATATATATATATATATATACTGTATATGATATTATATAATATAATATTTAATAAACCTTCAAGGGTGAAATGTAGAATAGTAACCATAAATGTTCTGATTTTGCCCTATAGGATTTTCTCTCCCTGTTGTGTGTCTCCGTACAGTACTGCATTATATGATTGGCACTATATTAATATACGATAACAATAATAATAATTCTACTCTGTTACGTTTGAAATCTTGCACACTCCCCTGATACTAATATATTCTTATTATTTTTTTCATATGAAAAGGATATTATTCATGTCTACTGTATTGTCAAGACATACACTGTAGCAATCCACATGCTTATCTGAGTATAGAATGCTAAAATCCTGTTTATACTTAAACGGCCCATTGAGATAAACAGACGATTGAGCCAAGGCAACAGCAGATCAGGAACTTGCATAACTAATGCTCTTTAATTCAATACATATTAATTTATTTTTATCTAAGTTTGCTTAACACACAGAACACGATTCGGGCTACAGCCGAGCGGCTTTGAAAATCTCTCTTGCCAATGTCATTGTGCAGATAGACAGTAATAAGCTTTATCTTCTTTGCAGCCAGGTAGAAATACTCCTTAACATTTGTTTTTGCCTAGGAGTTTTTGTCTCCTATGTCCATTGATATTTTTCAGCTTATGCTGTATATTTTTTGTTTGGGAAGTAGAATCGGAATTCCCAGATGAGCTACCTATTGTTGCTGTAACATTGGAAAAGTCAGAATTAAATCGATATGACTCCTGGGCACTGTGAGAACATTAATATCATTCTTACATGTAGATAGCTCAGAGATTATGGAGAATGAGCAGAGGCTTGGAAGGTATTATGTGAGCAGACTGCAGAATTATTAATGCTGGTCAATTAATGTAAACACACATGGATTTCATTTAACAGAGGTGAAGAGGCAATGTCTTTCAATCAATTACTCTCCGTAGGTGGAAGACAATTTTACTTGCATTTATTTTTGATATGGTGCTTTGCATCGATGCATCTTTTAATTCGTTTGCACTCCAAGGCCAATTTGAAAACTTTTCTGCTGTGAAACTAATTCCTCTTTGTTGGAAAAGTTTTTCTTATCACCATCAGTATTAAGTACTGTAGTTCCACATTTGGGATCAGTATGATTTACCTACAATCAAAATCCCGACAGTCAAAATACAGACAACAAATGACCGATGGTCAAAATACCGACAAGATCAAAATACCGACATTTAAAATGTCGACAAAGTCAAAATACAGACATTTAAAATTGATTGTACTGTACGTGTTTTGGGATGAGGTAATCAACTAACATCTCACATGGTATGTCCCTCCAGAGTAACATCGGCTTTGGGCCAACAAATGGACTGCATGCTGTATACTCTGGATCCACCCCCTGGTATATAGGACCCTATTCATCCTCAGTTGCAGTTTTGCAGCACAGGGAAAGGCCACCCAGCATGCCAATTACGATCGCATCGCAGTCCCCACAAAATAAGGGAAGCCCCCTGCCTATGCAGCCTAGCAAAGACAGGTGCAGCATGGCCATTTTTCCTGTTGCAGCGGCTGCCCCAAAAAGGGCCCGGACTCACCTACGTGTGCGCACTGGCCCGTAATTTGGCAAGATGCGATCGCATCTCAATAGTGAATGCTACTGAATAAGGCCCATAGGCAGCATAATACCACAAGATCTATTTAGAAAAACATTCTAATAGCAGGAAAAGAGTAGAATTAAAATGGTCCCTGTGCTGGCTATCTGAGTAGATTTTAGTTGCAAGGTTCAAGACTGCTTTGGTTAGCTTCTATATTTAGCTTGAAACCGTATTTTAAGTATAGAGTGTGAGTATTGTAAGTTTACAGAGGTTTCGTGTTACAAGATCACTACAGCATATTTGTGGGCCAGAATAGCCAGTACGATATGCAGCTACTGTTATGCTTCAGGCAAAACGTTACTGATTAGTTTTACAGACACAAAGACACATTTGAAGGGACACCTACAGAGTGACACATACATAGTACAATGCTGTAGATCATTTTGCAAGCCACAAAAGTTTTGCAAAAAAAAACAAAAACAAAGAAAAGAAAACATTTCTTATTTTTGCAGTGTGCAATTAGTGTTTGGTACAGTACAGTCAGTGGTGTCACATGGCGGGGGAAGGGGGTGCGGCAAGCACCTAGGTGTGACATCTGGAGAGGGTGACACCAAATTGTCGGCTTCTCTGCAGTGACAGGAGCCAGGTGCTGCAGTGTGGAAGTCTCCTACAGCACCCGGTTCCTGTTATAGAAGAGGAGCCGACAGCGCCGGCAGACTGTCTCCAGAGGCAGCCCAATACAGCCCAGCGAGATGCCGGGCACACCCCTGGAGTGATGATCTCAGGATCCCTGGGAGGCCACCCTTTTTAATGCGAGCGCGTGCCGGGAGATCAAGGGTGCGCGCCGGGTGTCTCCACACTCGGTGACACCTCTGAGTACAGGGACTGCATTCTTCCAAGGTTGTTCCACTTTTTCACGCTAGACACAGTTTTCAGGGGCAATTTGAGGGCATGTGTATGTAGGATGAATCAAGATGTGGATTAGTTGATCAGGAGTGTGGCACCATTTGTCCCAATTTCAGAGAATTGTTAGCAAGATCCTCCAGCAGGGCCATAACTAGGGGAGTGCGAATGGTGCCACTGGCCAGGACACAGGGCCATGGTGATGGGTTGTGTATGTAATGCAGCCTGTTGGGATGCTGGCAGTCAGGAGACCGACAGTGGCATCCCGACATTCGGAATCCCAACAGGGGTTGGTAAGTGCTCTAGTCCTTCCTGTACCCTACCCTACCCCTCCTTTTTAGGTGCCCAACTCTTACCGTAACCCCCCTGGTGGTGCCTAACCTTAAACCCCCTACCGGCACCCTAAACCTAACCATAAACCTAACCCACCCCCCTGTAGCCTAACCAAAAGTCCCCTGGGGGTGGGCTAAACCTAACCCTTTCATTCTCAGCATAGTGCTTACCATGGCCACTGTGGATCCAGCATCGGGCTTTCGTTGTGTGACGGGATTCAGGCACCGGCATATTGTGTGCCCGGATCCCAACTGCCGGGATATTAACCGTATACCGTGGGGACGGCACTGCTGCTTCACTATGGCACTTGCATTTGGCTTGCATGGTGCCTGGAACAGCATAGGGACACCTGGAGTGATAGAATGATGCTCTGAGCAGTGTTCTTCTTCCTGATGGAATGACATCACCTGTTTGTGGGGCAGGGGCTGCACAGGGCAGCTCAGACCCCAGGTCCTGCACAGTCCAGCGGTTTACGATTGGTAACATTCCCTCTGCCATGTGCTGCAACTGAAACACAGTTGCAAAAAAGTAAAAGGATAATATTTCTTTTCTTTTCTTATAGTGCACTAACATAAATGCACTATAAGAAAAGTAATTGTAGGATATAAAGAGAAGCCTCAACAATTAAACATGTCTTTTTTTCCATCTGTATTTACAAATTAGGACAAAAAGCCTAGAAACTGGTAGTGGAGCAATAGCTTAGCACACTCTTTAATGTTACTTGTCAAACAAAATTGGAGATGCAGTTATACCGCAACGATATTTAGACAAATAAACCACCTGGCCCAGTTGGATTTTGAATGTGGTTTGATTACTCTTAACACAGCTGACAAATTATTAAGAGGTATGCATGGGTGTATCTTTAATGGGTGCAAGGTGTGCAGTGCACACAGGTCCCTGGGTCCATGGGGGCCCATACCGCACACCCTGCACCTATATAATTATACTTACTGCTCCGGAGTCCCGTGGTGGCCCAGCTTTGCAGACACAAATCACTGGGAAAATGGCTGCTGTGGCCATTTTTCTGGTGATTTGCTCATACGCAATAGAGAACAAGACACCGGCGCCACGTATTAGACTTTTCAATAAAGCCAGAGTCTATGTGCTGTCAGAGGTGAGGGGGCTCGTATAGAGCCTGCATGGGGCCCTCAATTCTACTAAAATGCCTCTGGCTACCAGGGTATCATAGTTTTAGATTTCACTTCTTTTTACTATTAAATTGACTTTTTGTTTTTCACAGACATGAGTTATTTTGATTTCAGGCTTTACATCACAAAAATCTGCAATTTCAATAAGAATGTGTAGACTTTTTACATCCACTGTAATACTGAATTAATAGAATAAATGGCCACATCCTGTAGCTGCACCCTAATAAGTACTGTATGATTAGAGATTGCATCTGCTGAGACACATCATATCTGTTTCTTGAAACATTCTTATTTAAATGAGCTGTGACAAACCTCTTGTTTCTGGGTCTTTATAGCGCACTGCTTACAGCATAGATCTCTACTGGAGGGTTAATCAGCAACAGCAGAGTACACATTTTGGAACAAACTAATAATTCTAAAAGCAGAGCAGCCATCAGTCAAAGCAATAATTTGGCAACAGTGACTCACTTAGATGATCAAAGGTCTCTTCTGGCTGGTGGCTGACAGGCTAGCAGTATGATTCTACTCGGTGGAAATGAACAATAAGAAGAATCTAGTTGAGTTGACAGCAGCACTCCAAGGAGTTGAGAGTTGCTGATTTGTATCCACTCGAATGTGAACTATTGAGCGTAAAAGTCATTTCAAACCAAACAAACTTAAACCTACTTACGCTCAGGTTCTAATCAATGGCAGTGAAAGCCATAACTTTTTATTTGCAGTGTCACCAGTTTGGTTATCACACTTTCCCCTGGTGTGTAGAGTTGAGGTCATAAAAGTGGCCTGTGATCTAGGCATGTATACCTGTGTGACTACGCCTTAGTTTTCCTAATAATGTTTGGCATTAGAATAGAAACTGCTCTTCTCCTCGTCCTACTTTGCATATTAAAAGGGAAATACTGCTATTTCTAAATATAATATATTTGGCAGACATCACAGGAGAATAGACATCGGGGGTAATTCAGACCTGATCGCTCGCTAGCGTTTTTTGCAGCGCTGCGATCAGGCCAGAACTGCGCATGCGTATGCACCGCAATGCGCAGGCGCGTCGCACGGGTACAAAGCGAATCGTTGCTATGCGATGGGTTTTACAAAGAATCCATTTGCACAGCCAATCGCAAGGAGATTGACAGGAAGAAGGCTTTTGTGGGTGGCAACTGACCATTTTCAGGGAGTGGTTGGAAAAACGCAGGCATGTCCAAGCGTTTGGAGCAGGGCCGGTGCTAGGGTGTTCGGCGCCCCCCTGCAAACTATAAATTTGCGCCCTCCCATATTCCTTTGGCGCGCGCCGGGAAAAGGGGTGTGGTCTCACAAGTAAGGGGCATGGCCACACAGTAGTACCCCCATTTAAAATTACGCCACAATGTAGCACATTCTTATTAATCTTATACGTAATGCCCCACCCATAGTAGTAGCGTCCTTATACTTAATGCCCCACCCGTAGTAGTAGCGTCCTTATTTGTAATTCACCCCAGTAGTAGTAGCATCCTTATACATAATGCCCCCCCAGTAGTAGTAGCATCCTTATACATAATGCCCCCCGAGTAGTAGTAGCATTCTTATACATAATGCACCCACAGTAGTAGTAGCGTCCTTATACGTAGTGCACCCCCAGTAGTAGTAGCATCCTTATACATAATGCCCCCCCAGTAGTAGTAGCATCCTTATGCATAATGCCCCCCCTGTAGTAGTAGCGTCCTTATACGTAATGCCCTCCCGGTAATAGTAGCGTCCTTGTACATAATGCCCCCCAGTAGTAGTAGCGTTCTTATACGTAGTGCACCCCAGTAGTAGTATCGTCCTTATATGTAATGCCCCCAGCCCCAGTAGTAGTAGCGTCCTTACACGTAATGGCCCCCCCAGTAGTAGCGTTGTTACACGTAATGCCCCCCTGTAGTAATAGCGTCCTTATACGTAATGCCCCCCCAGTAGTGGCGTCCATAGAGCGCGCGCACAGACATACCTCACACACACACACACACACACACACACACACACACACACACACAATTCACACATATATACACACACAAACACACCCACCATACACACACACACACACACACACACACTTCTCTCTCACCCTCCACTTACCTAATCCAGTCTCCCTCTGTACAGCAGCCAGGTCCGTGTAGCTCCGCCCCCTTATGGCCCATTTAGCCACGCCCCCTACTGTCCCAGGTAGCTCCGCCCCCTTCTGTCCCGTACTCGGCGCTCTCACACAGATGAGATGAGGTGAGGGGAGGGAGGAGGCGTATCATGCTGCAGGTGCCCGCTGCCAGTGCCTGTCATACAGTGACAGACACAGCAGTGGCAGCAGCAGCAGCAGCAGGGGGGACAGGACGGCGCAGCAGGGAAGGAATGCAGAGCAGGGGGAGCGCCTCTCCGTCCCAGCGCCTCCCTGCACTGCATCCCTTCGCTGAGCGGGTAGCGCCGGGCCTGGTTTGGAGGGTTGGTGTTTGACGTCAATTCTGGGACTGGACAGGCTGAACTGATCGCAGCGGCTGAGTAAGTTCTGGGCAACTCAGAAACTGTACAAGGTTTTTTTGTACCGCTCGGCTGCACATGCGATCAGAGCCGGCCATAGGCATAGGCAAACTAGGCAATTGCCTAGGGCATTTGATATGCCTAGGGGCATCAGCAGCTTCTGCTGATTAAAATGATATGCGACATGCCTATATTCTGTATGTAACATTTCATATGCAGATACAGCCACAGTCTCACACAGTATATAGGCATGCTGCATATCAGTTTAATCAGCAGAAGCTGCTTGTGCATCCTAGCCACATAGCAATGCAAATAAGATGCATTTTCATAAAAAAAAGTGCCCGACGTTAGCATTGAGGCAAGATTTGTGAGGACACATCTGTATCCAAGCAGAGGCAGAGGTCACAGTGTTAGTGGAAGTGTGAGTGCTGTGTGCATGTGAGTGGGTTGGTTGTGCAGTAGTGTTCAGAATATGTGGAAGGAGCATTATGTGTGTCATGTAAAAATGCATTAATAATGTGCAACATATGTGTAAAGGGCACTATGTGTGTCATTAGGTGTATAAGGGCATTAATAATGTGCAACATATGTGTAAAGGGCCACTATGTGTGTCATTATGTGTATAAGGGCATTAATAATGTGCGGCATATGTGTAAAGGGCCACTATGTGTGTCATTATGTGTATAAGGGCATTAATAATGTGCGGCATATGTGTAACAGGGTACTACTGTATGTGTGTCATTATGTGTATAGGGTGTCATAGTCAGAAAAATATCTGTATACACACTGCCATATTTGCACCTCATACAGGTCCGTGCTGCGCATGCGTACGCTCTCCCGTACGTGCGCATACTCACAGTCGCGGGCACCCGCAGGCGCACGGTATGCGTATTTACGGTAGAGTTTCTGTGTGCCCAGCGTGCGACTCAATCGTTACATAATTCAACCATATAATGTATTTTATAAGTTAATATCCCCCTGAGTCCAACAGGTATCAGTGGGTCTCAAATGGCTCTTTGACCTTAGAGATCCCCCAAACAATAGTTTGCATGTTGTGAGGGCTTCACATGGTGTTATGCATAGGTAAGCACAGGAATAGTAATTGAAGATTAATTGTATTCCAAATCAGTATCTTTCCCGCAGACGGAGTACAATAGCCTTTAATTACACTGAGCTTTGAGACTCAATGAGGAGGGCCAACACCTGTGTTTACCAATGGGTTAGGATTTGTCTCCAGAAGAATGATTGCTGAGATGTCATTGTCTCAACTGAGAGTAGACAGTGAGATAGTATTCGCCAAACAATAGCTTCCCACAAGACAGGAATGTGTTGGTCATCACCCATTGTTTTGCATAACCAAGGCCACTGATGCAGCTGGCTCACATGCTGTGAGGGACACACACACACATCTTGTTGTTGACACACCACCAGAGCTGGAATGAGGGTATGATATACCCACTGGAGATCACAGGGCTCACTCACTCACTCACACAGCTACCTGGCACCCAGCAGCATGGAGGCTACATCCCCAGGATTGACCTACAAACTAAAGGCTAAGTATTGAATTCACATGGCTAGATAAGGAAATCTAGATAGATTGCTTTAAGGTCAATGGTGCTGGATTAAATAGGATATTGTAACTTGGTTGTGTGATTGTTGGGTGTTTGTGTTGACACTCTGTGAAGTCTGTGATGAATTGGAACAGTAGACAATCTGTAGCATAGTATTTGTGGTATTTGTTTGCCTATGGTGATTTAAAATAGATTGTGCTGGTTAGTTATAATATATCTTGTTAATCATAAATACCACCATGCAGTTACGTTTGAACATGTGCTGGTAGCAATGGCAGGCTGAGATGTGTGGTTACATTGTGATCTGGTCTTGTGATGAATATGCTCTGGTTATTGAGATACTGAAGTTGTTTGGAATGTGAAAGTGAATAAGATGGTTCTAGGAAGTTGGATTGAAATTGTGAAAGGTGATTTAGATGGTTTGGAATTGTAAAATCAGAACATATGCATTGTTCTGAGGCTTGGACATTTTGGAATAAAATGGAGTCTTGTGTCTTCTGCTATGTGATTGTGGTGTAGTAGAGAGTGCCATGTGTTTGGACCTGCAAATCTAAAATGGCTGCTGCCGGGTATTTTCCCCTCCCCCTTTCAACCATGTGTTGCAGTCTTCATGGGAGTTTTCTCAAAATGGAGTCTAGCTTCTGTCCCATGCGGTATTGTAGGGTTGTGTTGTATATAGGGACAGCCAGTATGGGTAAGGTCAAGTATTTTCTCCACAAAGATTCTCAGCATTGAATAACTGCGCAGCGATTGTTCCTCACATGTGTAAGCTTCTCTGAAATCATATTGATCTTCTTGTTATTATGAGCCATTTCTCTCTCTCTCTCTCTTCCCCTCTTTCTCTCTTATTTTCCCTTAAATAGTATTGTATTGTATTGTATTTCCTGTGTAGTTATCTGGTTAGGTAGTCTATGTTATATTGTAGTGTATGATTTGTATTTGTATTAATTCTTTTGCAAGTATATCATTCATAATATATATATTAGGCGTTGGACCCTGAGCACGGTATCTGTGTATTTCTTATAGTGTTAAGTATTCTCAGAGCGTCGGTGACGCTAGAACAGCTTTAAAGGTAATAAGGTTATACTGTGTTGCATTTACACTCTACCACTACACAGAGGTTTACAGTATAAGTACATTCCTTAAGGTATAGTTAAGGGAGTACCCTTGCGGTACTTTTTGCGCCAATTGCGTACTGTGTTCTTTAACCTTTAACGTGTTTTTAATAAGATAAATATTTAGCTTTGTTAGATGGGGGCTCGTCCGGGATATCACGATCTTAATGATGCACTGTACATTACAAACGCGGCTGTAATTGACCGGCTAATGATGGACATCTCGCAAAATGCTGAAAGAAAAAAAAAAAAACATCCACGTTAATGTATTGTGGTATCAGTAAGACGCTGATAGGAAATTTTAAGGGACAAGGCGTTTCTCATAATATTTAAGATGCTAAAATGTATTTTTATTGTCGCAAAACCAGGTTCAAATGGATCATATCGTGTTTGATTAAGATTAGATTGTTTATTTGTTTAAGTAGGTTTAAAAGTACATTTAAAAGTTACTTTGGGAGCTAGCATGGTGATTTTCTTTATGGCAGGAGAGGCCGCATGGTCTGTCCACCATTTTGTGTGACCCTCATGGAGGTGGAAGGGGGAGGAGCAGCGGCCATTTTGGGAAGGTCAAATTTTTTTATTTTTTTTTGAACGGCTGATTTTCAGTTGACTCAGGAAATAATCAGCCATCCATTGTCAAAAAGAAATCATCATTTAATGAGTTTTTTAGTGCATTTATTTAATCTATATCATAGTCAATCATAAGTAATAATGATTGGTACTTATATGTAAAATCTATATGCGTGTGCTTACATCAATGTATGTTATTAGATTAAATTTAGAATTGCATTTTCATCTGTGTACTTTCACATATCTCACCTTCCTGTTTGCCATTTGAATTGATAAACGTGCTAAGAGAGATTTGTCGCTATTTAAATAGTTAAAGTGTAAAAGTAATACATTAAGGGGTAAATTGTAAGACACACGCACAGCTTTACCTGAGATACAAGGAAAGACCTGTGTGGTGCTTGGTAGATGATTACAGTTAAAGATCATCTACATTGATAAACGTGCTAATTGTATTTTTGTGGCCAGCGTACACGTGTCTCTAACAAAAGACTGAGACTCGCGAACGCAACACAAAGGCCGACGCACGCAGCGTATATTACGCAACGGAGCGTACGGGTACGCCCACGTAACTCAAATCACAAGTGTTAATTTTTTTCAACGCGATAAATAGCGCAACGTGGTAAATAACGCAAGGCGATAAATCGCGCAAATCTATTCTAACATTCGAAATTTAAATTAACAGATCCTTCTCCTAATTGGTAACACATCTGGTCTAAAGAGAAATTTCTGCGCAGAAATAGAAATAGAAACAAAAGTGTATATGTGGTGAGTGAGTGTTTGTTTTTACAATTTTTGAGGTTGAACCACAAGAAAAGTCGAGTTCTCGTGAGGTACATGCGTGTAAGTGACGTACATGGTGGCTAGGGAGGCATCCCTGGTTAAAACATACAATTTGAGCATTAGAGTGTAGCAGACCAGGAGGTCATACTGTAACAGACCAGGAGGTCATAGCAGACCAGCAGGTTTAGGTACAGCAGACAAGGAAGTCCGCTATACAGTCCACAGGCACAACACCAAGAAAGGGTTGGTGCAACACCCATATAGGCCATACAAGCTCTGGCTGAAGGAATTCGCAGCCGTAATTTTCGATTCCACTGGTCGCTCCGTACATAAGATTAGTTGCTTATGTGCTGAACGATTGGACCGCACGTAATTGTGTACATTAGTAAACCTGACCGGTACTATTTGTGTACGAAGGTCATAAACGCTATTTGTACATTCTAACGTGATTTGTGTAATTTTTTTTATTTTAAGGGAGGTTCGCTGCTCACTCAGGAACTATCCAACAACCAATAGTTACTGGAAAGAGTAAGTGTTCTTCGGATCACCCTCACAGGTTCCAGTAAATAGAGGTTCAGGTCGCAGGGGCCCTGGGTCGAGTACGCCAGCACCATATCGGTGTGATCAGGTCGTATTGGTCGGCGTGGGCGAGTGAGTGGGGTACTCGGTAAACCGCCACCGTCAGCCTATTTTGAACATTTTGGTTTGCGTAAGGGTTGGCTGAATAAAGCAACACCTTCGAACTATGGGGGCCACTTGTTCAGGTAGGGGGCGATCAACCTCGGTTCGGGTTGATTCAGTGAACCGACCAGTCGGGTCGGCAAGGTATGTAATGTGTGAGAAATACGGAAGTCACACAGAAGCTTTATGTGATGAATGGGAGAGAATGACAGTACATGACGGGGAGAAATTCCCAAGAGTAGGTAGCTTCAGCACAGAAGTGTTAACGAATTTAAGGAGAAGGATATGTCTCATTAAATCAGCAAAGAGACGAATCAAGCATTATGATTGTTTGCAGTTATGGCAACAGGAAAGTGAAATGCAAAGAAATGTAACTTACATACCTAACTTTCATCTTGAGAGGAGAGACATGGCAATGGAGAGGATTATGGTTGCAGAGAAATGGCACAATGTTGTATGATAAAAATGCACTTAGTAACTGTATTAAGAACGAAAGTAACAAATGTAATAATGTTTATAAAAATAAATGTATAAAAATCACAAATGTTAACCTGTGCAAGTCGCACCCCATGTTAAACTTCCCTCAGGATTACCAACAAGAAAGTGAGCCCAGAACGATGTCGGCATCTCTTCCAGCAGCCAGCCTACAAGACATCCAGGTGGATGCGACCAAATTGGTAAAGGCAATAATCAAACCCCTTAACGGAGGGTCAGGTGAGGTCGTGTCCACAGGTACGTACAATGTTTTATATCACGCACAAACAAATGTACCCCATATTGTACGACCAAAACAAGGTGATGTAATTGAGTTTAGTCCTGTCAGGGTGATCACAGTCCCCAATGGGAAGACTGACGATCAGGGAATCATTCCCGTCAAGGACAGTGCAATGCGCCATCCCTGGTCCCGGACAGAATTGAGATCAATCATGTCTGATTTCCCAGATCCTAGGAAAGATCTAAGTGTATGATCAAAGATTCACAGAAGGTATATCAACGCCCTAGACAACGACATAATCATGATATCCAAGGAAGCAGTGAAGCACAGGGAAAGCGGTTGATGGTGATGAGCATCCGAGCGTTTGAGGAGGCATCAAATCAACCAAAACCTCAGGTCACTGACACTTGGAAGAAGCCCCGGGTTTGTTATCTTTGTAAAGGAGAAGGGCATTATGCCAGCAGCTGTAATAACCCACATAAAGTCAGACCCCCTAGACCCAGAAATGAGCAAAATTAAAACACACACAATTATAAACAGGGACCATATAGGAAGAATTTTGGGCCACACCCATGATATGTGGTCAGGAAAGGTGATCATTAGAACTGATGGTAAGCCTGAGGTAACGGTTAATAAATTGGGAGGTCATTCCCTGAAGACACAGGAATGACCGGGTGAAACGTTGTAAATGTATCTGTGAAATGTTTTCTTTTTCTCTCTCCCCACCTCTGACGATTATTGGTAGGATTCAAACATTGCATATATACTTGGTCTTTGCAGAAGTCTACCAAACCCCAGCATGACCAATGTATTCTGGCCAGATACAGACAATGGAATATGGAAGTGCTGGGGGGAGGGACTGCGCAAGGAAACCATGGGACATGTAGATATGACAGCCTGATGATCTGACAATGTTTTAGAAAATGTTTATGTTTGAAAAATGTTTCTTTTTTTTTCTGTTGTTTATTGATGTGTTATGTTATATATGCATATAAATTGTTCTCTCTCTCTTTGTTTTTTTTTTGTTTCCTCTCTCTTCTCACTCATGCTTTCATGTTTTAAAGATGGTATGTCACCCATCAGTTAGACAAATGGTAATGCAAGATTTTTGCTCCTTACAGAAAGATCGCTGGTTTGGAGGGAATATTGCATCACCAGAATGTTCGTTTGGAAGACTGAGAGACAGCACCTTTGAGAAGACAGCAGAACAAGAAGAACAACAAGACGAGAGAACTAATTATCGTAACAAGTTTCTCTCCCCCTCAAACTGATTTTCTGTACCCCATTACAAATTTCTTCTTTTCTCCTCCTGTAAGATGGACTTGCCCCGAGAGACTGTGATATGGATTTTCCTGTTGACCATGACGTTGACCCGAGCAGTCTGTTTCGGTGAGAGTACCAGTGAGGTCGAGAAAGGATCCAGAAAGGTTCCAATGACTAAGACGGAGGTGTAAATTTCCAATAGCAACACAAGCACCGAGCAAAGGCGAGTACCGGAAACGATCTAACAGCCATGTTATTTGTAAACATTGTTAGCTGAAAAGAAAACTGTATCTGTAGGCTCTGTAACAATGTAGTTGAGGATGGGTGCATTAAGAAATGCCAATCCAGTTTTAATATCCACATGGACCGGCATCCATTGAGTGACTATCACTCCTTAGTGGGTAGTGTGTTAAATAAGACAGATTGTTGGGTATGCTCTCAAGTACCTCAAGGTCATAGCAAATCAGGGCTAGTACCATTTCCTTTAACGGTAGGGGAGGTACTTGAGCTAAAGGGTGGGAGACCGGTGGACAGGAGGTTTAATATCTCTAGTCCTCCTAGTTTGAAGCTCCACCAATATCATGTGGATAGGTCCCTATTATGTTTTAACATCTCCAATCCCCGAAAGCCGGGAAATTGGGAAGTGTCATGGAGTAACCAAACCATGACCTTTTCATATAGAGCAGATAGAATGCCGACAGATACAGAGCTTGTACGCCACATAGCCAGTAGAGGAAAATCTTTCCGGTATAGGTATACCTTAGGAAATAGGATTACGAGAGTTGGAGAGGTATCACCAGGATACTGTGCACATATCGTACAACCTGATACGTGTACTAAGCAGATGGAAGAATTAGGGTTAGGAGATTTCACATGGAAGGTGTGTAATATGGTTATGTCCTACTCCGTCCCATATGTTCTCCCCGATGATGCATATTTCATATGCGGGAGAAAGGCGTATGAGCGGCTTGCCCCAAACTCTGAAGGATTGTGTTATATTGGAAAAGTACTACCTGAGGTAATGAGTCTAAGGAGTGGGGAAATTGTAATTCCAATGGATTTGATTTATGACCCAACGGTAGAAACAATGATGTGATGAAAATGCGATTATACGGTCCGTTTCTTTCACCTGTTTTTCCGGTTTCTCCTAGGTAAAAAGACCCACTTTTGACGAGGAGTTTGATGATCCTGTATACAGACAACGGATGGATTAAAGAAGAAGTTTTGACAACCTGATACACAGATTTTTGATGAACTATGCCATGGATCCCCAGTTTCCCTAGAAATTTTAAAATTACGCTAGCCCAACACTTTTGTAAATCTATGGACATTGACAGCTTTTGCTCGCACCTTATGGGCAAAAGCACAAAGAAGACTGCATTCAACAGACACCAAACAAGACCTCAATCGACGAATGTTCATTTACCTGACATAGAATACCACCGCATTTACCGTAATTATGTCTTTTCTTCATTTCTACAACCCTCAGGTAATGACACACATAGTCGATAGGGAATACAGGCACAGATATCAGCAATCACATACCACCCCCATTCATGTATCATCAACTAAAATGTGCTCCCCCATTTTGTTACAACCAAAGCCGAAAAGAGCTCGGTAAAGTTTGACAGCCCATCCACAGACCCGTACCACGGGATAAGAAGGAATTCAAATGTATACTTCGCAATACCTCGAAGCTTGATGTACCACACGTACGGCACGATGATACATGACCCCCCAAACAGGGACTCATACACACATGCTTCTGCTATCTCACTAGGTCATACCCTCTTCACACCTTCTCCTCTCTCCTCCCTTACCCAACCATGGAAATGTATTAACCCCTGACATATATTTTTCTCTTTTTGAAATGTTTTAGAAGGTGGCAGTTATTATTGACTGCCAAAGGGTGGACTGTCAAAGTCAGAAAAATATCTCTATACACACTGCCATATTTGCACCTCATACAGGTCCGTGCTGCGCATGCGTACGCTCTCCCATACGTGCGCATACTCACAGTCGCGGGCACCCGCAGGCGCACGGTATGCGTATTTACGGTAGAGTTTCTGTGTGCCCAGCGTGCGACTCAATCGTTACATAATTCAACCATATAATGTATTTTATAAGTTAATATCCCCCTGAGTCCAACAGGTATCAGTGGGTCTCAAATGGCTCTTTGACCTTAGAGATCCCCCAAACAATAGTTTGCATGTTGTGAGGGCTTCACATGGTGTTATGCATAGGTAAGCACAGGAATAGTAATTGAAGATTAATTGTATTCCAAATCAGTATCTTTCCCGCAGACGGAGTACAATAGCCTTTAATTACACTGAGCTTTGAGACTCAATGAGGAGGGCCAACACCTGTGTTTACCAATGGGTTAGGATTTGTCTCCAGAAGAATGATTGCTGAGATGTCATTGTCTCAACTGAGAGTAGACAGTGAGATAGTATTCGCCAAACAATAGCTTCCCACAAGACAGGAATGTGTTGGTCATCACCCATTGTTTTGCATAACCAAGGCCACTGATGCAGCTGGCTCACATGCTGTGAGGGACACACACACACATCTTGTTGTTGACACACCCCCAGAGCTGGAATGAGGGTATGATATACCCACTGGAGATCACAGGGCTCACTCACTCACTCACACAGCTACCTGGCACCCAGCAGCATGGAGGCTACATCCCCAGGACTGACCTACAAACTAAAGGCTAAGTATTGAATTCACATGGCTAGATAAGGAAATCTAGATAGATTGCTTTAAGGTCAATGGTGCTGGATTAAATAGGATATTGTAACTTGGTTGTGTGATTGTTGGGTGTTTGTGTTGACACTCTGTGAAGTCTGTGATGAATTGGAACAGTAGACAATCTGTAGCATAGTATTTGTGGTATTTGTTTGCCTATGGTGATTTAAAATAGATTGTGCTGGTTAGTTATAATATATCTTGTTAATCATAAATACCACCATGCAGTTACGTTTGAACATGTGCTGGTAGCAATGGCAGGCTGAGATGTGTGGTTACATTGTGATCTGGTCTTGTGATGAATATGCTCTGGTTATTGAGATACTGAAGTTGTTTGGAATGTGAAAGTGAGTAAGATGGTTCTAGGAAGTTGGATTGAAATTGTGAAAGGTGATTTAGATGGTTTGGAATTGTAAAATCAGAACATATGCATTGTTCTGAGGCTTGGACATTTTGGAATAAAATGGAGTCTTGTGTCTTCTGCTATGTGATTGTGGTGTAGTAGAGAGTGCCATGTGTTTGGACCTGCAAATCTAAAATGGCTGCTGCCGGGTATTTTCCCCTCCCCCTTTCAACCATGTGTTGCAGTCTTCATGGGAGTTTTCTCAAAATGGAGTCTAGCTTCTGTCCCATGCGGTATTGTAGGGTTGTGTTGTATATAGGGACAGCCAGTATGGGTAAGGTCAAGTATTTTCTCCACAAAGATTCTCAGCATTGAATAACTGCGCAGCGATTGTTCCTCACATGTGTAAGCTTCTCTGAAATCATATTGATCTTCTTGTTATTATGAGCCATTTCTCTCTCTCTCTCTCTTCCCCTCTTTCTCTCTTATTTTCCCTTAAATAGTATTGTATTGTATTGTATTTCCTGTGTAGTTATCTGGTTAGGTAGTCTATGTTATATTGTAGTGTATGATTTGTATTTGTATTAATTCTTTTGCAAGTATATCATTCATAATATATATATTAGGCGTTGGACCCTGAGCACGGTATCTGTGTATTTCTTATAGTGTTAAGTATTCTCAGAGCGTCGGTGACGCTAGAACAGCTTTAAAGGTAATAAGGTTATACTGTGTTGCATTTACACTCTACCACTACACAGAGGTTTACAGTATAAGTACATTCCTTAAGGCATGGGTCTTCATCCTGTGGCCCTCCAGCTGCTGTGAAACTACACATCCCAGCATGCCCTGCCATAGTTTTGCTATTAAGGTATGCTAAAACTGAGGCAGGGCATGCTGGGATATGTAGTTCCACAGCAGCTGGAGGGTCGCAGGTTGAAGACCCATGCCTTAAGGTATAGTTAAGGGAGTACCCTTGCGGTACTTTTTGCGCCAATTGCGTACTGTGTTCTTTAACCTTTAACGTGTTTTTAATAAGATAAATATTTAGCTTTGTTAAGGGGCACTAATAATGTGCAGCAAATGTGTAGGGGGCACTATGTGTGTCATTATGTGTATAAGGGCATTAATAATGTGCGGCATATGTGTAAGGGACATTATGTGTAAAAGGGCATTAATAAAGGTTGTCATAATGTGTAAGGCGCATTATGTTTATAAGGACATTAATGTGTCTCATATGTGTAAGGGGCATTACTGTGTGGAATTGTGTATAAATGCATTACTAATGTGTGGCATTATGTGTATAAGGTGCTCTACTATGTGGCGTTGCATATAGAAAGGGCACTACTGTGTCATCTAATGTGAATAAAGAGCAATAAGGTGTGGTGTAATGTGAATAAGGAGCAATTCAGTGTGATGTAATGTGAATAAGGGGCTCTACTGTGAGGAGTAACGTTTATAAGGTAAAGTGATACTACTGTGGGATGTAATATGAATTATGGACACTATCGCAAGATAAAATGTGAATAAAGTTGCAGTACTGTGTGGCGTAATTGGAATTGTGGTTACTATTGTGTGGCCATGCCCCTTCCCAGCAAGAAGATGCCCCTTTTTGGGCTGTGCGTCAAATGTGCGAACTGTTCCTATTTAAAATATAGGGGGTACAAGGACTGCTATGGGTGAGGGGTGATGGTGCTGGGAAAGAGGTGCAAGGTCAGAGGCAGAACCAGCGGTGGTGCTAGGGGGCACCAGCCAAAATC
The DNA here is from genome assembly GCF_028390025.1 of Pseudophryne corroboree. Taxonomy (NCBI): domain Eukaryota; kingdom Metazoa; phylum Chordata; class Amphibia; order Anura; family Myobatrachidae; genus Pseudophryne; species Pseudophryne corroboree. Next base: position 168,166,054 of record NC_086448.1, on the reverse strand, counting down.
TTGCCTAGGGCATCATATTGGTAAGGGCCGGCTCTGCATGCGATCGCACACTTGCACAGCTAAAATACACTACCCGGTGGGCGGTGACTATGCGAACGCAGGACTGCATAAAACAGCTAGCGAGTGATCAAGTCTGAATTACCCCCCATAAATAATTCCATTGGAGCATTTTCAGGGTTATTTTAACCCCCCATGAAACTGACAGCAGTTTGGTATTGAGGCAGTGACCAACTCAAGGTTACTCATGAAGTCATTTTTTTTTTTTTTAACAAACTTGTTTTAGTTGCTAAGTCATTTACTAGAATACACCATGATAGGGCTGTCGGGTAGTTGCATCCTGCTCATATGAGCATGTGCAGTATAGGGGCTGATTCTGAGGGGTATGCAAAGTTAAGTTACGGGCAGTCACAGATTTACTACCTTATGCTAATGTTATCAAGTCTGAAGCAGGGGTCTGTGCATCTGCAAGAGGAAAGCTGTGCTGCCATTGATTTTGTTGGTATAGAAGAGTGCTAATGTGCATACTCCAACATGGTTCCTCCAGGGATGCTTCATGCCCTTACCAAGAGGCCCACTGGAGGTAGTACAGTACATGGGTGCACCATCTTGTTACTGTGCAGAGTGGTCTATTCAGGAAGCAGTGAAAGGAGTGGCGAAGTGAGCAAGTGGAGAAGTTGCCCATGGCAACCAATCAGCTGCTCTGAATAATTTTATAGTATGCAAATTATAAATGTTACGTCAATGCTGATTGGTTGCCATGAGCAACTTCTACACTTGGCCACTCTTTTCACTGTTTCATGAATAGACTAGAGATGGCCATCAACCACCAATGATTCCTAATCATCAATGGTTTATGACCGATGTTGAATGTTTTTACCATCGATGGGAGAGAACAAGATGGTTTCCCTCCATCGATGGCACAGCATAAACAATTTTTTTTTCTTGCAAGGTGCTGGGACTCAGAGCATAGGTCTGCCCCTGACACCCACGAAGCCTCACCCCCGGGCTGTGATTGGCTTGCATGTCATTCACTTAAATTACAGGGATGACCATCGATGAGTGAAACAATCGATGGTCTCCCATAGCAGAGTTGGTGACTATCGATGGTAATTCACAGTTTTGCCATCGATGGCAACTATCGATGGCAAAACTACTGCTTGTGGTGGATATAATTGGGCACCGGATCGCTGCTCACCTTGAACGTCTGTACTGCCAATATCAAAGGCAGTGCACCACACCCAAACCTGTTCCGTGACATGACATTATCACTGTACACCTCGACAAACTGGCAGTGAATGTTTGCTGCACAAGACCTGGCGGCTCACTCGCACCAGGCGTCTCATGCTGCATGGCGTATTGAGGCTAGATGTATGAGGACACATCTGTACTTGATGCTCTGAGGAAAACCAAAAACCGCAAATAAATAGAATAAAGACATACATCAATTCTAATCTACTGTATTCATTCTAATCCTTGTGTTTAACTAAAATAATCCTAAAGTCACTTCTACATTTTCCTAGATGTTACATTATACATACATATAGCTCAAACTTTAAAATGAGGCTTCATAGAGCTTCTGCCTAAATTCAAAACATTTATAACTGTTCACATGACACAGGACCTTACTGAGAGATGGACGCAGATCACTGCATCCATCTCCTCACATGCTGGGGGTCACCCAGCACAGGGCAAGGCCACCCAGCATGTGTGACGGGCCACTTCTCAATGTGTTCGCAATTAGATTGCGGACGCATCGGAACTAAAGTTGACTCCTGGTGGCGCAGCCCGGCTGCGCTGTCAGACAGTTGGCCTACATTTTTTTAATCGGAGCAGCTGCATGTGATGTCACAATTCACCCGCTCTACCCCCACCCCACCCTGCGAATGGCCTCCGCTGTCAATCACACTGTGGCCGCATCCTTCCGGTATGCGATTATAATGCGTAGACCAGATGGATCCGTCCGCTGCGTGCGGACACGTGGCTGTGACCATCTCAGAATCTGCCCCATACTATCTACCAGTGGGATAATATAACGCAATATATGAAGAATGAAGACCTCTGTTAGTAGTAATCAGGCTTATCATGTGCATTGTTTTATTTCATTTTAAAATATATTTGTTGAAAACAAAAATGAAGGATTTTTTTTTTAGAAGCCCCTAAACACCAGGATTCAGCTGCTTTTAACTTTCTCTTGACATTTTCTGTTGGTAAGAGGAAGATTAAAGGCTTAATTTTTCATTATGCACTGCTTATATAGTGTATTGATAAAAGCTATGTTTACCACATCACCAAGTCACCATTCTCAAGAGAAATGACTGGAATAAATAAAGGTAACTAACGTCATCATATTAATGACCTGTCGCTTACTGTGTTCCTATCATTAGGTACTGGAAAGCAAGAGATCGCTGTACATCAAGGAGAGGACGCAGGGTGAGAGGGGAGGTGCAGGGTGGGAGAGGATGCAGGGTGAGGGTGCAGGGTGGGAGAGGACGCAGGGTGAGGGTGCAGGGTGGGAGAGAATGCAGGGTGAGGGCAGAGTGCAGGGTGGGAGAGGACGCAGGGTGAGGGGGTTTGCAGGGTAGGAGAGGAAGCAGGGTGAGGGGGGGGTGCAGGGTGGGAGAGGACGCAGGGTGACGGCGGGGTGCAGGGTAGGAGAGGACGCAGGGTGAGGTGGGATGCAGGGTAGGAGAGGACACAGGGTGAGGGCGGGGTGCAGGGTAGGAGAGGACGCAGGGTGAGGGCGGGGTGCAGGGTAGGAGAGGACACAGGGTGGGGGGGGTGCAGGGTGAGAGAGGACGCAGGGTGGGAGGGGAGGGTGCAGGGTGGAAGAGGATGCAGGGTGAGGGTGGAGTGCAGGGTGGGAGAGGACGCAGGGTGAGGGGGGGGTGCAGGGTGGGAGAGGATGCAGGGTGAGGGCGGGATGCAGGGTAGTAGAGGACACAGGGTGAGGGGGGTACAGGGTGGGAGAGGACGCAGGGTGGGGGGGTGCAGGGTGAGAGAGGACGCATGGTGAGGGTGCAGGGTGGGAGAGAATGCAGGGTGAGGGCAGAGTGCAGGGTGGGAGAGGACGCAGGGTGAGGGGGTTTGCAGGGTAGGAGAGGAAGCAGGGTGAGGGGGGGTGCAGGGTGGGAGAGGACGCAGGGTGACGGCGGGGTGCAGGGTAGGAGAGGACGCAGGGTGAGGTGGGATGCAGGGTAGGAGAGGACGCAGGGTGAGGTGGGATGCAGGGTAGGAGAGGACGCAGGGTGAGGGCGGGGTGCAGGGTAGGAGAGGACGCAGGGTGAGGGCGGGGTGCAGGGTAGGAGAGGACACAGGGTGGGGGGGTGCAGGGTGAGAGAGGACGCAGGGAGGGGGGGGAGGGTGCAGAGTGGAAGAGGATGCAGGGTGAGGGTGGAGTGCAGGGTGGGAGAGGACGCAGGGTGAGGGGGGGTGCAGGGTGGGAGAGGACGCAGGGTGAGGGGGGTGCAGGGTGAGAGAGGACGCAGGGTGAAAGGGGAGGTGCAGGGTGAGAGAGGACGCAGGGTGAGAGGGGGATGCAAGGTGTGAGTAGGACATATTGGGGAGAGGGACAGAGGAAGAGGATGGACGCAGGATGGGAAAGGGGCACCAGGTGAGAGGGGGGATGCAGGGTGGGAGGAAGATATATTGGGGAGAGGGACAGAGGAAGAAGGGGTTTCTGGGTGAGAGGGTGGGGGGGTGCAGGGTGAGAGAGGACGCAGGGTGGGGGGGGTGCAGGGTGGAAGAGGATGCAGGGTGAGGGTGGAGTGCAGGGTGGGAGAGGACGCAGGGTGAGGGGGGGGGTGCAGGGTGAGGGGGGTGCAGGGTGAGAGAGGACGCAGGGTGAGAGGGGAGGTGCAGGGTGAGAGAGGACGCAGGGTGAGAGGGGTGGTGCAGGGTGGGAGAGGACGCAGGGTGGGGGGGGGTGCAGGGTGGAAGAGGATGCAGGGTGAGGGTGGAGTGCAGGGTGGGAGAGGACGCAGGGTGAGGGGGTGCAGTGTGGGAGAGGACGCAGGGTGAGGGGGGTGCAGGGTGAGAGAGGACGCAGGGTGAGAGGGGAGGTGCAGGGTGAGAGAGGACGCAGGGTGAGAGGGGTGGTGCAGGGTGGGAGAGGATGCAGGGTGAGAGGGAGATGCAAGGTGTGAGTAGGACATATTGGGGAGAGGGACAGAGGAAGAGGATGGACGCAGGATGGGAAAGGGGCACCAGGTGAGAGGGGGGATGCAGGGTGGGAGGAAGATATATTGGGGAGAGGGACAGAGGAAGAAGGGGTTTCTGGGTGAGTGGGGAACCCAGGGTGAGAGGGGGGGGTGAAGGGTGGGAGAGGACGCTGTGTGAGAGGGGGGTGCTGGGTGGGAGAGGGACATATTGGGGATTGCAATTTATATTAAATCCTACCAGTCCACGGCGGCAGGTACAGGGGCTCTGGCGGTGGCAGGGACAAGAGCCGGGCGCATCCCACGTGGGCACCGGGCAGGGACAGGAGCAGCATCCTGTAAGTGCAGCAGGCTGGCCACTTCCCCCGCCTTCTGCTGCACTCTCTTTCATTCAATAAACCCCACTTCCTGATCAGTGGAAACAAAGTGTCGGTGTGCCATACCGCTGCATACCGGACCACTTCGACCACTGATGCCACCCCATATAACACCATCAATAATCCAACTTTATTTATAGACTATACATTCTGCAGAATGTAAATTTATGAAAGACACAGAATGCAATTCCATGGAATGATGAAGACAAAGCAAAATTCAAATATCATCAAAACTTTACCCTGGTTTAAAGAAAGCTGCATGTTTTATTGTACCTACGGTAGCTTTAGATTTCCACTTCCACTTTAAATTTCTCAAATTGCATATAAACCACTTTTAAACTGCATTGCAATAAGTAGACTTAATTGCCATGGCCCTCGCCATGCTACTGATTCCAGTCACACCCACAGAGTATTCAGAGGAAGCCAACCCAGCAGTGAAGTCATTGTGCCGTGCCAAGTGGCATATGACATCTATAGGCTCCTGACATAGGTTTCTGGAGGAATCAGGACCCGGATGGGTGCCAGAATGCCTTATTTGGCCTGCAGGCCTTAGTTTGGCCACTCCATAGCTACTGTATAGTACCTCATGGATATTAATTTAGAACATTTCCATATGCTGAAATAATTTTTTTTAAGCAAAACCCCTACACCAACAACTACTACTACTACTACTACTACTACTACTGTTATTACTACATCTACAGTATAATAACATTGTTGGAGTTGCACATTAAATACATTTTTTACTAGACTTTATGGTAATTATTTTTCTGCCGGGATAAATACTGCTTTAACTTTCACAGAAAGATTTCACAAATCAGTATTCTGTTTGTTCTCATTGATGTAACAGCAACTGTTACCAGTTGAGATAAGTCAATTTTTCCCCTCACCAAAATAGAAATTTGTATTGATATTAATCATTTGAACAGCCTGAAATAATTTGCACATCAAACATAGAGATTAAGGGATAAACCAGTGATTTGTGTCAAGCTGGTTTTATTTATTTGAGAATATTGCTTATCTGGACTCAGGAGAAAGGAGTTGGCTTTTTACCGAAACAGTGATAGGTGCCGCTTATCATTGTGGAAGACAAGGTGTAGATTGGTAAAAAGAATGAAAAATATGAGGTTGGGGAGAAGGTAAATTGCTTCTGTATTTTCTATAACAATTATCCATTTAAATGATGACTGTGTATACACTGTAAATTAATTTAGCAATTACCTGCATACTAGTAGAGGAAAAAAGTCCATACTTCACTTACGCTATAGTGGTCACTTAGGGGTAGATTTACTAAAGTGCTGTTGTTTTAGAAGTGTAGATGTTGCCCATAGCAACTACTAAGGTTCTACTTAGCATTTATCTAGCACCTTCTATCTAGAAGATAATAGCTGGTATCTGATTGGTTGCTATGGGCAATATCTCCACTTTAGTAAATATTCCCCTTAGCGCCTGATTTAGATCTGCATGCAAAAATGTCTCCAGAACAACCATTTTAGTTGCTCATATTTTAGGATACCTGCGACTTAAAATCCAGCATATACAGTAGATGAGCTTGTTTTCATCATCAACTTCAATTTTATGATAGCCCTATGTTAAATAAACCTCCCAATTATTTTAGCGTAGGTTAGTTATCAATTTTGCTCTAGATAAGGTGGGGCAATGATTACGGAATCCCCTTGGAAAAGTGGGAATCAAACTCTGCATTTATTGTGCTGTCTGGCCCAGTGCCGTAACTAGCCATTTTAGCGCTGTGTGCAAGAAACGACAGTGGCGCCCCCCCATGTAAGACAGGGGCAGTGCGCGCCGCAGGCGCGCAAATTTTTTTAAAGGGGCGTGGCTTCACAGGGAAGGGGCGTGGACACAAAATAACAGCAATTCATACTACGGTGCACAGTAGTCTACATTATTCAAATTACGCTGCACAGTAGCGCCACTACACCAGGTAGAGCCCCTTTTATACATTACAGCAGACAGCGTCCCCCTTTTAACACATTACGGCAGCCAGTCCCCCTCTTTACACATTGCGGCAGCAAGGCCCCCTCTTTACACATTGTGGCAGCCAGGCCCCCTTTTTACACATTGCGGCAGCCAGTCCCCCTTTTTACACATTGTGGCAGCCAGGACCCCATTTTACACATTGCGGCAGCCAGTCCCCCTTTTTACACATTGCGGCAGCCAGGACCCCATTTTACACATTGCGGCAGCCAGGACCCCTTTTTACACATTGCGGCAGCCAGTCCCCCTTTTTACACATTGCGGCAGCCAGTCCCCCTTTTTACACATTGCGGCATCCAGTCCCCCTTTTTACACATTGCGGCATCCAGTCCCCCTTTTTACACATTGCGGCAGCCAGTCCCCATTTTTACACATTGCGGCATCCAGTCCCCCTTTTTACACATTGCGGCAGCCAGTCCCCATTTTTACACATTGCGGCATCCAGTCCCCCTTTTTACACATTGCGGCAGCCAGTCCCCATTTTTACACATTGCGGCAGCCAGGCCTCCTTTTTACACATTGTGGCAGCCAGGACCCCATTTTACACATTGCGGCAGCCAGGACCCCATTTTACACATTGCGGCAGCCAGGACCCCATTTTACACATTGCGGCAGCCAGGCCCCCTTTTTACACATTGCGGCAGCCAGTCCCCCTTTTTACACATTGCGGCAGCCAGTCCCCCTTTTTACACATTGCGGCATCCAGTCCCCCTTTTTACACATTGCGGCATCCAGTCCCCCTTTTTACACATTGCGGCATCCAGTCCCCCTTTTTACACATTGCGGCAGCCAGTCCCCATTTTTACACATTGCGGCATCCAGTCCCCCTTTTTACACATTGCGGCAGCCAGTCCCCATTTTTACACATTGCGGCATCCAGTCCCCCTTTTTACACATTGCGGCAGCCAGTCCCCATTTTTACACATTGCGGCAGCCAGGCCTCCTTTTTACACATTGCGGCAGCCGGGACCCCATTTTACACATTGCGGCAGCCGGGACCCCATTTTACACATTGCGGCAGACGAGACCCCATTTTACACATTGCGGCAGACGAGACCCCATTGTACACATTGCGGCAGACGAGACCCCATTTTACACAATGCGGCAGACGAGACCCCATTTTACACATTGCGGCAGACGAGACCCCATTTTACACATTGCGGCAGACGAGACCCCATTTTACACATTGCGGCAGACGGTGAGAGAGAGAGAGAGAGAGAGAGAGAGTGAGAGAGGGGGGGGATATACTTACCTTCTCCCCGCTGACAGGCTCCTCGTGCAGCTTCCTCTCGTGCAGGCTGTGTGAGGTGAGAAGGAGGAGGAGGGAGGGGGAGCAGGGAGCAGCAGCAGCGCTATTTGATTGGTAGTAAGCGCCGCTGCAGCATCCCCCTCTCCTCCTGTATTGGTTGCCTGGCGCTGCTGTGGATGCTGGGGAACCGCATCCCAGCATCCTTAGCAGCGCCGGGCAGCCAATACAGGAGGAGAGGGGGATGCTGCAGCGGCGCTTACTACCAATCAAATAGCGCTGCTGCGGCTCTCTGCTCCCCCTCCCTCCTCCTTCTTCTCTCCGCTGCCCGGCGCTGGTCCTCTTCTCCCTACACAGCGGGGCGCACGGCGCAGACTTCGGTGGCATGTAATGAGTCAATTTGACTCATTACATGCCGCTGGCCGTTGCGCCCTCAGGGCAACTGCGCTGTGTGCCAAGCCCCCTTGGCACACACGTAGTTACGGCCCTGGTCTGGCCACACTACAACATTATGACCTGCAACATGGGATCCACGCATCATAATGTAAGATAATTCCAGTCCATTCATCGCAGCCATAGACGTCTGCAAAAATTAGCACACTAATTAGCACTTGGGCTCTTCCCAGCACCCCTGGTTTGTTGGGTGCCAAGTTGATAAAAGTTTAAGTAAAAAAAATATATTATCACGGTGTAGAACTGAAAGTCAGTATGAGAATTTCTAAAGTCGAAATGCGTTGGTGTATTAAGCAAAGGAACATCCTTCTACTGGACATACAGATGTGTCCCTATAGGTCTTTGCTGTGGGAGGCTGCCTAATATGGCATTGCCGTGATGCATGTGCAGGGCAGCCTCCTGCAGCTTCAGCTTTCCTTTGTCCTGCTAGTGCTTTTTGGGAGCGTACATACTGCAACTACAGGAAGCAAGAGCATAGCTCCCTGCTACCCATGTCCACTTGCTGGCTTCCCCACCCTGTTTAGGGCAGCAGGAACATCGCTCCGCTGCTGCTGTGGCCACACTCAGTCTTTCTCCACAGTTTGTAGCAGGAGCAGTCATACGCACAATCCCGCTGCGCTGTGCCGGGATTTACAGACTGCACAAAGATTTAAGAGGACACATCTGTTTGTCACTGAGAGGTCCACTGGAACAGCAGAATAACATTGGGACAGTTCCAGAATACCTAAGATTGTTTTTGGACATATACAGTGACCGTAGATCTAGTGGGTTTTGGGTCCCTTGTCTGTGGGATTTTTATTTATTGATTGAATAAAAACATCATATTTCCTAATTGGGATGATTCTGTTGTATGCATACTGTGGTACCTATTGCCATATAGGGAAAGGTCCCAGGAAAAAAATACATCTTAAGGCTTGTCCCACCCCATGAAGGGTGAGTGCGATTATTCAGTATCGACAGAAAAGCACTTATTATATAGTATTATACTATGTTTTGTCTTTTGTTTTTCTACATGTCCAATTAACAAGACTATGGAATATGAAGCAATAGTGAGTGCAATTATTAGGAATTGTCCTACTTTGTATGTTTTTTGATTATCGCCTATTGGTGTGACAGGTGACACACTTGGGACTAACCCCTTTTTGCAACCCCCAGAGTTTGTAGTGATTCTCCATAAATTCTTTGTGAGACTATTATACACAGCAATTACCCTGGGCTATAAAATGCCCTAGAGTTCAATTTTGGATCCTCCAACAACCATCTCAGGATGGGGGTTTGGGAATACCTGATTTCAAATACTACTTAGCCGCTCACCTAGCCCAGTGTGTCTTGTGGAACTGCCCTACCACATATATGGTTTGGACTCAGATTGAGGCCTATGTACTTTTATTCTGCCTCCTCCCTCCTATTGGTATCTTAACAGCAGCAACCAAAATGACTCCACAAAGACCTTACAATGCACAACTCTCTTGCGACCATAGCTTTGTTACTGCACCCTACCCTAGTCTTTTAATCCCTTATACAGCAATGCAGAGTTTCCCCTGGGCATCTTCCATCAATTGTTTAAACATTGGCAGGAGAGGAATTTTGACATCACCACTGCGTCTTCCTTACTGCAGTTTTCAGACATTCAAAAACAGTTCAAATTCCCTTGCAAATTCTTCTTTTAATTGCTCCAAATCCTTTATTTTCACTCTACAGTCCATCACCACTTAATGCATGGACCCCTTACCACCTGTGAATCTACAGGTATGTGCTTCTGACAAACCTCCATCAAAGACTTAATCTCCATGCTATAATCAAAGTTACAGACTTCTTCCCCCAGCACTAGAGACCCCCATGAGTTTTCCTGGAAGGCGGATATGGGAGACAGCCTAGATGACCATTGGGATGATATTTATGCTTGGACAGCCTCAAGTTCTATTTGTATCCACATTAAGGAAACCCATACAAACTGCTTTACAAGTGGTATTACGTTCCCACCCAACTCCACAAAATGGATTCTACCGCACCCTGCTGTTGTTGGAGGAATTGTGAGGCAGAGAGCAGATTTCTTCACACCTCCATCCCAATCTCCTTCCATTTTGGTCAGAAATAAGAAATTTGATGACTTCTCTTATTGGGACCACTGTTCCATTTTCTCCTAGATTCTAGCTTTTGAAGTCCGAGATACCTAAGGCCTCTTGTCCCCAATCAAAGCTGATCCGCCACATATTATCAGCGGCTACATGTCAAATTGCTGCAGTTTGGAAGAAATCATCTTCCTCCTCACTACAGGCTGTCCTCCCTAGAATTAGGTACTATACATGTAAAAATTAAATACATGTCGAGCATTATCAGTCATTTACTAAAAAGTGGGACCCCTGGAGCTCGTTTTTTTGGGAGCACACCAGTTTACTTAATTATTTACCTTTTTTTTAATAACCCTTCCTGTCTGCGTCCACAACCCCCTTCCCCCTCTCTCTCTTTCCACTCTTCTCTTCCCCGTGTATTGCCACTCTGCCTCCATTGTCTATCTCTATTGTAACATTTGGTAGACATTTGTTTGACCATTGATACCTTACTTGTGTCTCATCCTTTTTTAGAACTGTCAGCTTTTATGTTTTGATACTTTTAGTGCTCTTGTTTACACTTATGCCTGGATATCCCATCTTCTCCTTTCATGTTTTTGTATTTTATATGTGACTGTACTATCCAATAAAGAAACTCTTTAAAAAAAATAAAAATAATAATGAAAGTTCCCATTTTGAGATGCAAAGTAAAGTAAAAATTTGCTGAAATTTTTTTTTAACAAATATAAAGTGTGATGGCAGCAACGAACGAACTCAATAAAATAAATTGTTATACATGAAAATAGCATTGTTTGGAATAAGAACCAGTATATCTAAAGACATAATTATGAAAAGTGATCTTCACTTCTTTGTTTTATTTCAGAAATGTTTTACATTATTTTCATTTTTTAACTTTGTTTCTAGATTTTAAGGGCTTAATATTGTTAATACGATGGCTACGTTTAATTCTTTCTACAGACTGCCAATACTGTAGGATTAGTATAGGCACATAGTAAGTTCAAGCTTTTCTGTAGCTGTAAATGTCATTGTAGTAATGTAATTGTCAGAGGTTAAGAAACTTCAGAAGGTCCCGATCTTCACTTTCCACTCTGTTAGGCTAGAGATTAATTGCATAGCACCTGCTAAAAGAGGCTGTCATTTTGTATTTGTCAGCACAAGGAAAACAGCACATTTTAATTTAGTAAGAACAATATAATGGATTTTACAATCTAACTTTTTCTAGTTTGTTTGGAACTTAATGGGCCAATTCAAATTCTGTCCCACTTGAACAAAGCAAGTTCGTTTTAAAAAATAATACTACAGTATTTTTTTTTAGCTGATTGTAAGAGCATATTAAGGTGTTATACAGAACAATGAGCATGGATTTGGAGTTAATTATCTATAAAAGTTAAGACCGTACATCTTGTTCCCGATGCAGGTGACCTTAATGTAACATTCATCACTTCCCATGTTCACTTCTTATATACATAGTAGTAAAACCGTCATTTATTCCTCTGTAATATTCACAATCTACATCTAAAACTATAACTCATTCCACTGCCAAGGGAAAACATCGGGTCCAAAAAACGGGCGAAAACTGCAGTTTTTCTGACTTTTTTTTACGATGTTTCACCAACTTTTTTACAGGCTATCCAAAATGGATCGCCCATAAAAAAAAGCTGATCTCCCGAAAACACACAGGTTCAGTGAAACCTGTGTGTTTTCGGATGAAACAGCCCCGTTTTCACACGAAAACGGGGCTGTTTCCGGGGATATTGCTTCGCCTGCCTGAGGCAGGTAAATTCAGAATATGAGAATGAGTCCTTATACTCATTCACATATTCTGAATTTAGCATGTACTGTAAACATAGTAACATACATAGTAACATAGTAACTAAGGTTGAAAAAAGACAATTGTCCATCCATGCAGTCTTATTATAGGACTATTGTAGTTATTTTTATGTTAGGACTAGTTAAATTAACTATAATGCGTGCCTACGCACCATAATTCTGAATATCTTTATCCAGTAGGAATTTATCTAACCCATTCTTAAAGGTGTTGAGTGAGTCCGCAGTTACTACTCTCTCAGGCAGGGAATTCCAAACACGTATTGTCCTTACTGTGAAAAAACCTTTTTGCCTTAATGTGTGGAAACTCCTCTCCTCTAACCTAAGCGAGTGACCATGTGTCCTCTGTGCTGATCTTATAGAAAACAGGTCCCTCCCAAGCTCTGTGTATTGACCCCTTATATATTTGTAGATGTTGATCATGTCCGCTCTTAGTCTCCTCTTTTCCAATGTAAACATGCCTAGCCTTGCAAGCCTTTCCTCGTATTCCAGCGTCTCCATGCCCTTGATTAGTTTGGTTGCCCGCCTCAGAACCTTTTCTAGCTCCAGGATATCATTTTTGTAATATGGTGCCCAAAATTGCACACAGTATTCAAGATGAGGCCTCACTAGTGATTTATATAATGGGAGTATAATACTCTCGTCCCTTGCATCAATTCCCCGTTTTATGCATGCTAATATCTTATTAGCCTTCTTTGCTGCACTCCTACTTTGGGTACTGCTGCTTAATTTGTTATCTATGTGAACCCCTAAGTCTTTTTCCAGTACAGAATCCCCTAATATTACCCCACTTAGTATGTAGGTGTTATTTTTGGTCTTGCCCCCACAGTGCATTACCTTACACTTGTCTGTGTTGAATTTCATTCTCCATTTTGCTGCCCATGTTTCCAGTTTAGTTAAGTGGTTCTGAAGAGACTCAGCATCCCCCTCCGTCTTTATAACCTTACACAATTTGGTATCGTCTGTGAAAATTGATACCATGCTCTCTAGACCTACTGTTAGGTCGTTGATGAAAATGCTGAACAAAAGTGGTCCAAGTACAGACCCTTGTGACACACCACTTAGTACTTTAGTCCAATTTGAAAATAATCCATTGACCACAATGCGCTGCTCCCTATTATCTAACCAATTACTGATCCAAGTGCATATTGTGCTCCCTAGCCCTATTTCTTGTAGCTTGTAGATAAGACGCATGTGTGGTACAGTGTCGAAAGCTTTGGCAACATCTAAAAAGATTATATCCACCTCTTTACCCTGATCAAGGTTCGCACTTACTGTTTCATAAAAGCCAAGTAAGTTGGTCTGACATGATCTGTCCTTCACAAATCCATGTTGGTTCCTTTTAATGACCTTTTGAATACTGTCCCTTAGAATACCTTCCAATACTTTCCCCACTATAGATGTAAGACTAACTGGTCTATAGTTACCTGGCACAGCTTTGCTCCCCATTTTAAATATCGGCACTACCTCCGCTATATGCCAGTCTTTGGGAACCATACCCGATTTAACCGAATCCATGAAGATCAAAAATAGAGGTCTTGCTAGTTCAGCGTGCAGCTCCATAAGAACCCTCGGGTGAATTCCATCGGGACCAGGTGACTTATTAATCTTTAACTTTTTTAATCGGTCACAGACTACCTCCTCACATAAATAAGCATTTAGCAGTGGGACATTATCTTTGTTGAGATTTTGTGTTAGACCCAGCATTTGGTCCTCTCTGGTAAATACTTGTTTAGTTTGTTTACTATGTCATTATCATTTTTGATCAAGACTATCCTCTTGTCCTTTAAAGGGCCTATACTCTCCTTCTTTAGTCTCTTGCTGTTGATGTACTTAAAAATTTTTTGGGGATTCGCTTTGCTTTCCTTTGCTACTAGTTTTTCAGTTTCTACTTTAGCCGCTCTTATTCCTTTTTTGCATATTTTGTTACAGTCCTTATAGTGTTGAAATGACTCTGCATCCCCCTCAGATTTGTATTTTTTAAATGCTCGTCTTTTTCTGTCCATTAATTCCTTTATATTTTTGTTAAACCACATTGATTTGGGGGTTTTATTCCTTTTTTTGCTGCTGGTGGGAATAAATTTACGAGTACTATTAATTAGCAGTGATTTTAATACATCCCATTTCTCTGTAGTATTTTTTCCTTGAAACAGAATTTCCCATTCAATGTCCCTTAATGCTTCCTTCATCATGTCAAAGTTGGCTTTGCTAAAGTTTAGAGTCCTAGTTGAGCCAGTATAGGACTGCTTATGAAAACTGATATTGAATGTGACCATATTGTGGTTGCTGTTACCTATGGGCTCTGCTACTTCAATATTTGATACCAATTCCCCATTGTTAGTTAATACCAGGTCTAAGATTACATTGTACCTAATTGGTTCCTCGATTAATTGAACTAAGTAGTTATCATTTAGTGTGTTTAAAAACATATTGCCCCTAGCAGTATCACATGAATTGATTTTCCAGTTTATCTCAGGATAGTTAAAGTCTCCCATCACTACTATGTCTCCTACTCCTGCTGCTCTTTCAATTTGGTTCAGTAACAATTTCTCATCAGACACATTAATACCAGGTGGTTATTATTGGTGGGTAGCATAACCCCAATAATAACTTCTTTATTCCTTTACCCCTGCATGCAATTTCTACCCATAACGTCTCAATAGTATTTACAGTCCCTTCTTGAATATCTTCCCGTATAACAGGTTTTATAAATGGCATTACGTAAAGACATACCCCTCCACCCCGTTTATTTAGTCTGTCTCTCCTGTACAGCGTGTAACCCTCTAGATTGACTGACCAAACGTGAGAGTCATCCCACCAAGTTTCAGTAATGCCTATAATATCATATTCCCTGTTTGCTGCGAGGATTTCTAGTTCCCGCTATTTACCTGTAAGGCTTCTATCATTTACATACATACAATTGAGATATGTATTTCCCCTTATGGTAGGGACATCATAATTCTTATGTTGTAAAGATGACCTGTTATCGTCGTTGGATACTGTTATTCTAAATCCCTTTTTAGTTCTCATATTACTACCCTTGCCATCTGCTCTATTCCTCCCCCCTACTCCTCCCCCGTTTTGTTCACTAACGCCATCCCTGCTATTCTTACTAAATGACCCGTCATTTCTTGCTAAACCCTCTCCCTAGGCACCAAGTTTAAAATCTCCTCCAACCTTCTAACCATTCTTCCCCCCCAGCACTGCTGCCCCCTCCTTATTCAGGTGCAATCCATCACGACAAAAAAGATGGTGCCTGACTGAGAAGTCTGCCCAGTGTTCTAGGAACACAAACCCTTCTTTTGTGCACCAATCCTTAAGCCACACATTTACCTCCCTAAACTCCCTCTGTCTCCCTGGGCTAGCGTGTGGCACGGGTAATAATTCAGAGAATATTACCTTAGATGTCCTTGCCTTAAGTTTCTTGCCTAATTCCCTATAGTCTTTCTTAAGGACATCCCACCTTCCACTAACTTTGTCATTGGTGCCAACGTGCACCTAGACCACTGGATCATTCCCAGCCCCTCCCAACAATCTATCTACCCGGTCCGCGATGTGCACACCCAGGAGACAACAGACCATACAGCGATCATGGTCCCGGTAGCAGATTGCCCTATCTGTCTTCCCAATAATGGAATCCCCTACCACCACAATCTGACTAGGTACCTTACTAACTTTTATCCCAACTGCGCCAGAGGGGCCGCTCCTCTGGTTGCTAGATGGAACAGTCTCCTCCGGCACCGTCATTTCCTCACTATCATCCTTCGATTCCTCGTCCAGTCGTGCAAATTTGTTCGGGTTTGATAGTCTTCCCCTCTTTTTCTTCCTTCTAACTGTGACCCAGCTAACTGCCTGTTCATCCTCATCTACCAGTGTCACCTCCCTCAACTCTTCCACCGTTCTATCTAACCTTCGCTCGAGATTGTGAATATTCCTCTGTCGCGTAACGGTTTGTCTAGATTAGTTACCTGGGCTTCCAGGGCAACCGTTCGCACACACCTCGTGCAGATGTACTCACACTGGGACGGTTGCTACAGGTGCGCGTACATCTTGCACAACATGCACTGAGTGAAATCGCCAATCCCAGCCCCACCCATATTTTTGTAAGGGCTAACGCCAAGAAGAAATAGAGAAGCAAAACAATCTAGGCAAAACACTCACTATACAATAATGAAGTTGAGCTTATACTTATCTATCCTTTGCGTCCCCTAGTCCTTCGGTTTTATGCAGCAGTAGTCACCGGTTCCTTCGCTTTTATTCAGCAGTCTCCGTCCCCTTCTGTCCTCTCCTCTGATGTCTGCAGCAGCAGTCTTCCTTGCCCCCTTGTGCAGCTCAGCAGTGGATTCAGACCCCGCAGGCCGATTGTGGGTCCCTGGTAGTACCTGCTGGCAGCAGCGGTAGGCTCTTTCCCCACCGAAAGCGTCCCTGGGCAGTACCTGCTGCTGTTTCCAACTCACAATACACTTAAAAATCCAAGCTATCACTTTAGAATGCATGCCTCCTTACAAGGGATTGGTGTTTCTCTTTTAAAGTATAGGAGGCTACTTTTTCACCATTTAATCAGCGCAATTTCAAAATACAATTGCAATCAATGCCTGAGGCAGGTGAAACTAAATCCCAGATAAGTCGGGGATCGTGCCAGCTTATCGGGGCCAATTAGATAGCCCCCGACGGGACAATTAGCCCAAATTACCTGGGAAAATTGGATATCCCCCTAACAGTACAAACTGCCTCCTAGTTTCCTCCATGACATTCTATATGTGCTTTACAGCAAGAATGATGTCATACTCTGCCAGATCAGTCCCAAACACATCCAGCATAAACAGGGATGGATGTTCATACCAGGTGCCTGTAGATGGAACTGATGGTGGTGTTACTCCCTTCCCTGTGGATGCATGCACAGTAGCACAGCTGAGTGGGCAAAGGAGAAGTAATATGTCAGTCATGCTGCCAGTTTGAATAATCTCCACGGACTTCCTTCCAGTTCTCTTCAGCCTCATTCATCTTTGTGTTTTTCCAGCCTCACTCCCCTCTGATTCTGCAGCCCCAGCCTTGAGAGTCTCTCCAGATCCAGCCAGTATCTTCTATCGCTTAAGCCCTCCAGTGTCTCTCCAGCTTCAGCCCCCCCCTTCTGCATCTCCAGCCTCCCAGTGACTCTCCATTCCTAGCCAGCATCCTTCTGTCTCTCCAACTTCCCAGTGCCTCTCCAGTCCTACAGATCTCTCCAGCTGCAGCCAGCCCCTACTGCCTCTCCAGACTTTCAGTGTCTCTCTAGCTCCAGCCAGCCCCCTGCTGTCTCTCCAGCATTCCAGTGTCTCTCTGGCTCCAGCCAGCCACCTCCTGTCTTTCCAGCCCCCCAGTATCTCTCCAGCCAGCCCCCTGCAGTCTCTCAGGTCTTCCATTGTCTCTCTAGCTCCAGCTATACCCCTTCTGTCTCTCCAGCTCCCGTTAGCCCCTTCTGTCTTGCCAATCCCCAAGTGTCTCCCTATCCGCAGCCAGCACCTTTTGTCTCTACAGCCCACAAGTGTCTCTTCAGCTTAGCCTTCAGCCCACAGTAACCTACCTTCTCCTGGCTGCTACTCTTATCGCCTTGGCTCCCCTGTCTCTCAGCACCACAGTTCAATATCATGACATCACGTGTGCTATATCAATGTAACAAAAATGTTATAGCACCAGTCACCGGCAAGTGAGAGCAGATCCTCGGACCCCACAGAGAGATCTAGCTAAACCATTGCCTGCACCCCTGCACAGTTATCAGCAGAGCACAGGCAGCTGTTATAGGTAGATAATTATATATATGCCCTTTGTGCCCCCTGACAGCTGGTTCCTGGAAGTCTAACACAGCTGACAAAGCGAAGTTGCTTACCTTCACATGCCTCCCTAAATATCCCTACATATCTGCTTTAATTTCTCACTAGGGATCATATTTATTAATTATCGGTATTTAGCGGGTAATTCAGACTCAGTAGCAGTTTTGCCAAAAATGCAAAACTGCTACTTATAAAATCCACCCAGCACAGCACAAGTCTGATGCCCTGCATTGAAATTGGGAAACAGAGGTAGACCCCTCTATACGAAGCCAAGCTGCATATGCCGCTGCATGGCCGCCATGTTTCCTATCGCAGGAATCGCAGTCTATGTCATCTGGCCATCTGGAAATGGCTGCTTATAGGACGAAGCAAGATGCTGGCCAAAGACAAGGGCAGACCTGAGAGGCATAGGAGGGCAGGGCCCAGATTCACTGAACACGAGAAGAGCACAGTGGGTTCCTGTCTGGTGTGTGACAATGACACTTCACCCACATAATACAACCAAGGCTTAGTACATGTGGATAACGTTACACATTTCTCACTGCACTAGTTCTAAATTGAATCTGGTCATGTGGCCACCTTGTTATGACGAGAACTGGCCCCAGGACAAGACAGCTTGGTTTAATGTCCACTAGAAGAGGGAAGATATGAGCATGAAGTACCCCAAGTACCCTATTAATCTATGATATCGCCCTCCACATATCACGCAAGGAGATACAGGAGTGACTGGCTCTGCAGCTGCCTCTCTCCCCAGTGCAGCAAACAATCAGCAGGCGCTCTCTACAACGGGGGTGGGGAGGTGGTAGACAGCGGGATGGGCAGGGGGACCCGAGTAAAAAGCCGCCATCTCTGAGTCACTGCTAACAGTGACACTGCTGATAACAGAGAACGATCTGTAGTTAACAATCCTACTGTTTAGCAAAAGTAAATTATAAGGAAAAATATGTATCACAGGTTTTCCCAAAGAAATGGGGACTTTTTCATTGTAACTACATGTTGTAGCCATGTTCATTGTGGCTGCGACTAATCGAACCTGCAACTGCACACTCACGCACACGGGCGCATATGTATACTATATTTGTACCTGGCGCTGGATAGATGAGTCAGGCTACGACTATATAAGAACATTTTATCTTACACTCTCTTAATAATGTAGATTATGGTTATATATACTTGACATTTATTCACTAGTAACATATATTGGACTTTTATACACCATTAATTGCAACGTTTGCTCAGTACATGATCTGGGAAAGAATAATTCATATCTATTGGATAGTGTGTTTCTCTCCAGTGATGCAAACTCGCATTTCTGCTGAGTGGTCTGTCATACACTGAAATGTAGGCAGCTTCTCTCTAAATGAATTTCCAATACATTCTCAGCTTCAAGTCAGCAAGTTGGTTTTACACTCTGTGCCCTACAGTCACTTCCTGTGTAGTAATGTGTTTTCTTGACAAGTAACAGAGGTTGAAAAGCAATATGGTTTAAGTGCAGAACAAAATACAGAAAAAATGAAACAATTACGTTCCCTAACTTTTAAATCGAGTTTGTGAAAAGTATGTTGTTGAAACTTTTCAAGCATAATAGTACTTATTGTACTTAATAAAATGTCTCTGCAGTTTATCTATGAAGTAATTCTACAGGGTACTATATGCCCCAAGTTAGATGTGAACAGTGGGACAGTGGGAGCATGTTTGACTCAGGACAGATCCCCGCATTGCCTGCACATCAACCCCACTCAGGGTCGGACTGGCCCACAGGGGTACCAGGGAAACCACCAGTAGGCCCCACTGCCCGAGGGCCCACTCCTTCCTCTAGGTATCAGGTTCCAGACTATGCACTTGTATTATACATGGTAGATATGTTGCATTACACTTCACTAAACTATTGTGTGTTTCAAGCCTCTGTGGAGGCTGGCCACACCCCCTTTCTAGACTGGCCACACCCCTAAGTATGGGCCCCTATAACTGCATCCCCCCGGTGGGCCCTTCATGTCCCAGTCCGACAATGACCCCACTAACAGCCCCACTGCAGAGAAGGCGAGAAGGGCCCTTGGTCTTGGGAAGGCGAGGCTGGGATAAGTGTAGAGGGGCAAGTGGTGTAGAAACTAATTTATGTCTATTACTGTTAAATCCTGAAAAATAACACTCTTATGAGCAGTAACTGCTATACAGTACAGCTAGCATAGCAGTGACCACCATACAGTACAGGCAGCATCCCCGTAACCACCATATAATGTGGACAGCATCCCATGACCACCACACAGTACTGAGAGCATCTCAATGATGCCCCTACAGTATAGAAGCATGTATAAGGGGCCCTATACATGGGAGAGGTGTGTGCTGAGCGTGCAGGGGGAGACGGGGGGGCCGCTCATTTTACCCAGCGGGTGAAATGAGCGACGTGCTAGATTGGCCTGCACGGCAGGCCAATCTAGCACCAGCGATAGCGATGCGCGGGGCTGCGCATCGCTATCGCTGTAGGGGCTACACACGAGTGTTCTTTCACCCCAGGGGTGTGTGTGTGTGGGGTGGGGGGAGAGGGGTATTGGTTGCATATCATCTCTCATTAAATTGGAGGCACCCTGGATCTTCAGGTTGAATACTGTGAAAGTATTTATTTTTCAACTTTGCAGTGCCATGCTTTGTAGTTCTGCCCTGCAGTATGGACTTTGGATTTGTATAGGGAGTTCATCATTACTATTAAACAACACCTGTGTATCATGTAAATAATCAGCTTTAGAACATTAAAATATATATTATAAAATCCTCTAGTGGAATATGGAGGCAAACCCATAGTTAGTTAAACTGTTATACTATACTAGCTGTTCACGGGAGTTTCTGATTTTCTCGGTTGTAAATATAAAGTGTTAAAAATTTGGTAAGTCTATAAAGATATAAATTTGATACGTCTTAATGTAAGTAAATATTAATCTATGTTTCTTGGCGTTACAGAGGAGCACCCGTAGCAGATATGGTAAAAAGTGATAGGACCATTTTTGTAGTTTATTATGTTCTACACACTGGAGGTGCAATCCAAATTTTTTTCCCGAATGACCGTTTGGGCGTTATCATTCACGCAATGCAAGCCATGCATCACTGATGATGTCATTATGTCAACCCCCTGTTCATCCCATTAGGGGAGGTTTATTAAAATTCTAATTACGTAGTTTTTCTGTTTCCCACCTGAAGAATAACTATGTTAAATTTTAGCTTCCTAACGTATCGTGAAGTAAGAAAATTACTGATGAGTCAGTCAGTCAGTGAGAGATATGGTAAAAACTGACAGGACCATTTTTTTAGTTAATGAAATTCTACACACTGGAGGTGCAATCCAAATTTTGATCTGCTTGTCCGTTTGGGCGTTATCATTCACGCTACGCAAGTCACGCATTAGTGATGATGTCATGATATCAACCTCCTTTTCATCCCTTAAAGGATGTTTATTAAAATTCTAATTGCGTAGTTTTCCAATTTCCCACCTGAAGAATATCTATGTTAAATTTCAGCTTCCTAACATATTGGGAAGTAAGAGACTAAGGGCTAGATGCATCATCGCTTGGAAAGTGATAAAATGGAGAGTGAAAAAGTACCAGCCAATCAGTTCCTAACTTCCATGTCACAGGCTGTGTTTGAAAAATGGCAGTTAGGAGCTGATTGGCTGTCACTTTTTCACTCTCCATTTTATCACTTTCCAAGTGATGATGCATCTGGCCCTAAAACGTGATGAGTACGTCAGTGAGTGAGTGAGTGAGTGAGTGAGTGAGCGAGCGAAGGCTTTTATCTCTCTCTCTCTCTTTCTCTCTCTCTCTCTATATATATATATATATATATCTCAAAGGGCCCAGGTTGTGATTTAGTCAGGATCCCGGGGGTCGGGATCCGGGTGTTCAGAATACCGACACTGGGATTCCGACACCAGGATGCTGGCAGCATCGCCACAGCTATTCCCACTCATGGGTGTCTCATGGAGTGGGAATAGAACCTGTGTCGAGCCCCCCTGCTGGCATTCTGGCGGTCGGGATCCCGGCATCGGTATTCTGACCGCCAGGATCCCGACCGCTGGGATCCGGTATCCAACCCCCCAGATTATGCACTCTCTAACAGTTGGCCAAGCCTCTATGGTGGATAGCCGCACCTCTAAGCATGGGCCCCTACCACTGCATTCAACCAATGGGCCCTTCATGCCACAGTCCGACCTCGGGTCCCAGGGAGCATGATCGCCCTTTACTACCCAGCCCAAATAAATTGTGACCCTGCTTTAGTAGAAACCAGTTCAGGCTGTCTAACCTAATTATTTGGGTCAGGTTTAAATTTTTATTTTTTTTAGTTCTCCAATTAATCTATATGGTTACTAGTTTATTTAATAGCAAATCAAAGCAATATGAAAGTGATGACGCAAAGAGGTGTCCGTTAAATATGAAAACAGCTGGATATATCAAATATTAAAAGCCGCAATCTGAAACAGATTCGTCCCTGTTACAAATAATTCATAGCACGCAGTGGCGTTTTAAGAGAGGAGGAGGCCCGTGTTCAGCCTCCTCCGTCGGGCCCCCTCCTCTCTGCCTGGAGCACCGTAGAGTCTGAGCACTAGAGGGCTCAGACTTTACTGCGCATGCGCAGAGCTCCGGGAAAATGGCACGGCAGACATTTTCCCTGAGATCTCTCTACTGCGCATGCGCAGAACACCGTGAAAATGGCCACTGGGCCATTTTCACTGTGTTCTAGCGGCGCTGCGGATGCCGGCACTGGACTTCGGAGGGGTAAGTATTTTACAAATGGGTGCAGTGTGTGCGGTGGGGGCCCCCTCTGGACTCAGGGGTCCGTGTGCACCGCACACACTGCACCCATTATAGAAACGCCAGTGATAGTACGGGTTGAGTATCCCTTATCCAAAATTAAAAATCACACATTTTTGTTCCCCTACCGAGATAATGACACATATATATGTATGTTATATTATATATTGCCAAAGTCGAAAAATATTGCAGTACACACATCACGTACGAACTACACACAGATGGCCTCCACGCGTGTACTTGTTCTGCTGTGCGTGCACATATTCGCAATTTTCGTATGGTCGCTCCCACGGTCGTGCGCATCAGTGCGTGGTATGGGTATTTACGGTAGAGTTTGTGAACGCATGGAGAGCTATCAAAACACATTACATATTTAATCCAAATAGTGCACAATGTACACATAGTCCCCCTGCACCACACCAGAAAATAACAACAGTTTAAATGGTTTCAGAACAAGGGGATTCACCTTTACAGAATAGGAGGGGACAGAACAAGGTCATAAGGTGGTGTTTGGTATCCAGCTGTAGGGTATTTTAAGGGTAACATTCCGGTGTTGGTTTGAGGAAGATCGCATGTTCCTGCGGATAGTTATGTGCAGAAGCAGAATATAGATATAAACTGTATTTACTGTACATTATGTATGCGGCGGGAATCCAGAGGAGACCACCCACAAGAGCAGTTAGAACAGACATCGCTCACCAATTCAAATCGACCTATGACCTCTCCTGTACTGTAAAAGTGCATTCCTGTGTCCAATGGACAAAGGGATTACAGTGTCCATTGTGTTGCTTTTGGAAGAATTGTATAAATAAAGCCTGCTGCAGCATGGTCTGACACAAGACTCACAACGTTATCTATTAGATTACGGAGGACCGGACCGGGAAGCGCACGCGAATATACTCACGTATGTACCATTGACTGTAGCCATTATTCTGTTATATTGTCTTATATTGTATTGTATATATTGTAACCCCCTTTCAGCAATATTACGCTGTGGTGTCGGAACCCAGTGATTTAATGACAAATCGGTGTTGTGTCTTCCTTTCCCCGCTATGGTTTAAAAGTGTATTAGTAACGCATTGCATTGCTGTATAAGGTTTAAAGCGTATTCATTGGGTGTGTACGCGCTGCGGGTGCATTGTACCGTCAGCGCGGCGTTTGTACACAGAGTCCGTACATCGTACGGGACTCTGTACGCTAATAGCGTAAAAAGTACGTAGCGTGTGTACCAAGTATAGCGGCCGCAGCGGCTAAAGGTTTAAAGTGTGTTTAGAGTGTATAGAAGGTATAGCTTTTAATTCCTGTATATAAATCGACATTATCAATTGAGGGCATCGTCCGGTTTTCCACATATCCACAGCCTAACAGGTCACAGCAGACTTAACCTATCAGCAAAAGGGTGGACAGGTATCCTACGTATCCTTTTCTTGGTCGGTGGATGCACTGAGAAACCCTATTTATTTGCTGATTAGATGACGTCTGCTCTGTATGGTTTGTAGGGATGCTGGTAGAACTCGTAAGGTAAACAGAGAAAAAAGCTATTTAAAATCTGTGAATTTATTTTTGGCACCAAATGCGTACACAACAAAAGCGTACACCCATACTCTTTGTACAACTGCTCACATTGTTGCCATAGGACTGATTGCTAGATTCATAATATAAATATTAAGGAAGTAAGTGTAAAACACAAACGCAGTCTGGCCTAGTTATAAAGG
This sequence comes from Pseudophryne corroboree, assembly GCF_028390025.1. NCBI lineage: Eukaryota > Metazoa > Chordata > Amphibia > Anura > Myobatrachidae > Pseudophryne > Pseudophryne corroboree. The sequence goes on along the minus strand of NC_086448.1, from coordinate 168,141,606 downwards.
TTTATACAGAAAGAAACTGTGGCGTGTTAAGTGAGCGATTATAGTTAATATTGCTCACATTTATAGAAATTGTGTGAGTTGTTTTATTGCGTCCGCACATTGGTACACGTGGTACGGAACATGAGGACAGCGTACACAAAAACGTGCACGTGGCGCAAGGTCGCACACGTGGCACAGAGGTACGCACGGTTGCGTAATTACGCAAGCTTGCGTAGCGTTGTGTGCGCAGAATAAAACCACACAATAGTTTGTTTAGTTTAAAGGTGGGATAGTAGCCACGCTACAATAGCACAAGATTGCCCAGTTTCCAAAGTTTAGTATAAAACTCTTATTTACTGTATTGCCTCTGGGAGTAAAACTGCTTGTCTGAATGAATGATAATTTTCTGTACAGAAAAACCAAAGTGTATTTGAGTGAGCGAACGTAGGAGCGAGTGGAAATTTTAACCCCGGAATTCGGGATCCCGTAGTGCGGTACATCAAGTGAGTGGAGACTTGGTGGCGTGAGGCGGCTGACTCACGTTAGTATAAGGTTTAAAACGCAAATCGTGAGGTGATTTGTAAAGGAGCGTGATAGTGCATTGTATTGCGAAGTATTGAAGTTAAAAGGTTTTTGGTATTACGCTCCAGACTGAGGGTCCCAGTTTGTACAACGACCCGTGATCGGACGGCAGATAGGTAACAAGTAACTATATGCTGTGCGATTGGACCGCGCATTTGTGGATGCGATATGTATAGCGCAACTGGATACCCCTTTACGTGCTTTGCATAAAATCGCGGTACCATTAGCACTGTATAGAGCATAGGCAAGTGTGATTTGTGTATAAGTGTATAGGGAGTTTTCGCTGGTCTCTCTCAGGAAAATCTCCAACGGTGTATATTCACTGGAAATAGGTAAGTCACTCCTAAACACTTCCAGTGAATAGAAATCAGATAGGGACCTCACTGAGTCGTGGTAACCGGCGGAGAAGGAGTAGGTGAAAGCGCTTTAAGAACTTTCACCGTCTATTCGTATTGTGCATTGGGGATTGCGTAATAGGAAAAAGTCCGCGATGGGATCCAATTGCACAGGTGGTGGACGTTTAACCAGGGTTCAGGTTGAGGTGCCGCGGCCCAAGTGGTCAGCGAGGTTTGTTATGTGTGGTAAATATGGATCACACACTGAAGACTTTTTGTCTGAATGGGTACGTATGACTGACAAAGATAGGGTACCATTCCCTAAAGTGGGCAGTTTTGAACCAGAGGTATTGCAGAATTTAAGGATAAGGATATGTCTAATAAAATCCAGATAACAAAGGATTAGACATACAGATTGTTTAAATTTATGGCAGCAAGAGGGGGATATACAAAGAGAATTAGCTCGCGCAGCAGGTTCCAAACCTAGTGGGAAAATAATGGCGACTGCACCACCACCACCACCACCACCGTATATTGTGGGGGAGAAAGTGGCTACAGACAATGGCACATTGGTACAAGATAAGAGTGTAATTGATAAATGTACTAATGCTAACACTTGCCAGTTGTATCCCATTTTAAATTTCCCCCAGGACTGCGAGAAGGAAGATGAGCCCAGCACGATATCGGCACTCTCTCTAGCAGCCACCATACAAGACACTTAGGTGGGCACGACCCAACCAACAAGAATAGTAGTCAGGCCCCCTAGCGGAGGGATAAGTGAGGTCGTGTCCACATTTAAGTACGGTACCGTACATTATGCAGAAACCATAGCACCCCACATTGTAGAATCACACCAGAATGATGTAATTGAATTAAATCCTGTCAGGGTGATTGCAGTCCCCAATGGGAGGACTGACGCTCAGGGAGTAACTCCCGTCAGGAACATTGCCATGCATTGTCCCTGGTCCCGGACAGAATTAAGGTCAATTATGTCAGAATTTCCTGATCCCAGAAAAGATCTAGTCGCATGCCAGAGGTTCATTAAAGAGTTAGGTAACGCCACCGAACCCACAAACAAAGATAGGCGAACAGTGCTACGGGTATGTTTACCCTCCAATATTGACCCCTCGAAGTTCATAACTGATTGTAACCTAGACGCAGAGGTACCTCTCACTGAGGAGTACACTCAGGAGAATGTGCGGCAAATAAATCTGCAATTAGGAGTATATTTCCCTACTGTTGTCAAATGGAATAAAATCTTTTCCATAAGACAAAAAGAAGGTGAAATGGCATCTGAATATTTCCATCGAGCACTGCAGGAAATGGCTAGATACACTGGGGTTGAGGATATTAAGGACAATGCACATCACAGGCAGGTAGCCGTTTCTGTATTAATGGACGGGTTGAAGGACACACTGAGGACAAGGGTACAGACCTCTCTACCAAACTGGAGAGGTATCTCAGTGGCTGCATTGAGAGAGTCTGCTGTCGAGCATGATAGGAACATCGTTAAACACAGGGAGTCACAGGAGAAAAACTGATGACGGTAAGTATAGGTGCACTTACCACAAAGCGACATCAGCTGAAACCCCAGACCCCTGATGGTAAGTCACGTGAAGCAACTTGCTATAATTGTCACAAGGTAGGACATAACTCAAGGGAATGTAGGAATATAGGTTCACATAATGTATACCGACCCCCTAGACCAGGATATGAACCACACTACAATACACATAATTGGGATCAGGGACCGCATAGGAAAAGTTACAAGCCACACGCAGGGGAAACAAGGAGGTACCCACCTAGGAGGGACTGGCAGACCTCTGAAAATTCTCAGCTACCCCCCTCACATATTGTAGCTGCCAGTGCGCTGCGGGAGGGTCTCATCACACAATAGGGGTTGTGCCACACCTGTAGTCTGCATCCAGTGAAATTGATTGCTAGCCTTGGTAGTGAACCTGAGGTCACGGTTGATGTAGCTGGTATACCATTACCTTTTCTTGTAGACACAGGGGCGGCCAGGTCAGTGTTAAATTCGATTGTAGGTATAAAAACCACGGGTAAAACAATTGCGGCAATGGGAGTAACAGGAACAGTGCAACACTACCCTTTGAGTAGACCTGCAGAGATTACGATAGGTCCCTTGCAAACCAAGCATTCTTTTTTGCTGGCTGCAGCGGCTCCGACTAACCTGTTGGAAGAGATTTATTGTGTAAAATGCGGTGTGTCATATACTGTACTCCTGAGGGTGTCTTCTTGGATATACCTGAGAATCACGTTCAGGAAGTGCAAGATATATTAGACACCCCTCAAAGGCTAATGTCGCATTCTGCTGTTATAGACAAGTGTCCAGCAAAGGTAGAGGAAATGATCTCACAAATACCAGGTTCCCTTTGGACCAAAGATGGACAAGACACTGGATTGATGGCGAATGTAGCTCCGGTAGTAGTGCAAGTAAAAGACGGCAGGATAGCTCAAAAAATCCCCCGGTATCCTCTGAAGCCAGAGGTAGAATTAGGAGTGTAACCCGTCATAGAGCGGTTGCTACAACAGGGCATGCTAGTCAGGACGTCCAGCACGGCCAATAGTCCCATCTTCCCTGTGAAAAAGAGTGGGGGGAGGGGTTACAGGCTAGTGCAGGATCTAAGGGGGATAAACAAGATAGTTGAGAGCCAATTCCCCGTAGTGCCCAATCCAGCTGTCATCCTCATGCAAATTCCCCCTACTGCAAAATTTTTCACTGTCATTGACCTCTGTTCTGCCTTCTTTTCTGTCCCTCTGCACCCTGACAGCCAATACCTCTTTGCATTTACATACAGGGGAGTACAGTACACCTGGACTCATCTCCCCCAAGGTTTCATTGACAGCCCAAGTATTTTCTCCCAGGCTTTGCATGACTGTTTACAATCCTTTCAACCTGAGAGTGGATCAGTGCTAATATGTCGATGACTTATTGTTGTGTTCTGATTCACTCGAATCGTCCTTGAAAGACACGACACAGCTTCTGTTTCATCTTTCTCATACAGGACACAAGGTTTCTAAGGATAAGTTGCAGTTGTGCCAGACCAGGGTAAAATATTTGGGATATTGCTTGACAAGGACTTAGACATCTCACCGCTGATAGAATACAGGTGATTCGCGACATGACTCTGCCACAAACCCAGCAACAGATCCGCACTTTCCTTGGAATGTGTGGGTACTGCCGAAACTGGATCCCAGGGTTCTCCATGCTGGCTTTACCTTTGCAAGAAATGGTCTCTTCGAACAAACCAGATCGGATCTCGCACACAGATGAGTCCGAACTGGCACTTGAGAGACTCAAACAGTGCCTATCACCGGCACCTGCATTAGGTATGCCAGATTATGGGAAACCCTTTGAATTATACAGTACAGAAAGTGCAGGGTGCGCGGCAGGTGTCTTAACCCAGAGACATGGTGATGCCAGCAGGCTGGTAGCTTACTACAGTGCACAGTTGGACACCGTAGCGCAGTCTCTCCCCACATGCTTGCGAAGTGTTGCAGCGATAGCTTTGCTAGTAAGTAAAAGCGAAGATGTAGTGTTAGGACACAACCTGACCATCCAAACACCTCATGCAGTATCAGCCTTACTAAACTCCGCCCAAACCAGACATGTCTCATCGGCACGGTTTACAAAATGGGAATTATCACTGATGGCCCCTGTAAAAATCACCATTAAGAGATGCAACGCACTAAATCCTGCAACTTACTTGCCAAGTGTGCCTGGACAGGCACAAAGGGTGGAGGATGAGAATGATGGTGAAGGAGGATTTAGTGCAGAGACTGATACGCATGATTGTATGGAATACCTGAATCAGACTTTCACTGCGAGACCTGACATCAGTGACAACCCACTGGAAGGCGTAGACTTTACCTTTTACACTGACGGTAGTTGCCACAGACAGACAGAATCGGGAGACTTGTGTACTGGATACGCAGTTGTAGATGACAGAGGTATCATAGAAGCTGAACCCCTGGGTCCACCGCACTCAGCACAAGTTGCTGAGCTGGTCGGCCTAACCAGAGCACGTGAATTGGCCAAGGGTAAGTCAGCTAATATATACACAGATTCCAGGTATGCCTTTGGAGTGGTGCATGATTTTGGGGCCCTATGGCGCCTCAGAAATTTCATGACGGCAGCTGGCACACCTGTAGCGCATGCATCCCATATAAAAAGGCTTCTAACAGCGATACAAGAACCAGACAGAGTGGCTGTTATCAAGTGCAAAGCACACACTTACAACCAAGACCCAATTTCACTTGGTAACAGCCGGACAGACGAAGCGGCTAAATCAGCAGCCAACACTCCCATACAAACGAACATCACATCACTGATGACATTCAACACAATCAACACACAAAAATTAATTGAAATGCAAAATTTGTGTTCTTCACAGGAAAAGGCGGTCTGGAGGTCAAAGGGGTATGGCCAGGAGTCCTCAGGACTCTGGACAGGTGGACACGGTAAGCCAGTGGCCCCCAGAGCATATCTTCCTAGTCTAGCTGAGGCGGCACACGGTCTGACTCACCTAGGCAAAGAGGGTATGTGCAAGCTAGTGAGAGCCTACTGGTGTGCGCCAGGATTCTCTTCTCATGCAGGTAAGAGAGCAATGACATGCCTTACTTGCTTGAGGAAGAATATTGGAAAGTCAATACCAACAGAGCCATCCCATATCCCTCCGACAGACGGACCTTTTCAGGTAATACAAATTGATTTCATACAGTTACCACCCTGTAGGAATTTAAAATATGTGTTAGTCTGTATTGCTGTATTTTCCAATTGGGTAGAAGCGTTCCCTGCTGCCACAAATACTGCTACGTTCACTGCAAAGAAAATTGTGCAGGAATTTGTGTGTAGATATGGTATCCCTAGAATAATTGAAAGCGATAGGGGTACCCATTTTACAGGTGAAGTCTTTCAGGTTATGTGCAAACTAATGGGAATTAATAGCAAGCTGCATACTCCGTACCGACCACAGGCGAGTGCGAAGGTGGAGAGAATGAACAGCACTATTAAGAACAAGCTGAGCAAAGTGATGGCTGAGACTGGATTGATGTGGCCAGAAGCTTTGCCACTAGCATTGTACAGCATCAGAACCACTCCCAGGTCTCCCCTAACCTATCACCCTTTGAGATTCTTTTGGTCGACAACCTCATGTAATGATAGACCCCCAGGATGATTTGAAATGCAATAATGAAGTGACTGTGAAATATTTGGTTGGGATGAGCCAGCAGCTGAGAAATCAAAATAGAAATCTAAAGCTGGTGATTCCTGACCTACCGAACAGTAATTGTCATGACATTGAACCTGAGGATTATGTAATGATTCAAAATTTTCTACGCTTAGGTTGCCTCATTGACAGGTGGGAAGGACCGTACCAAGTCTTGCTAACCAGCACGACAGCATTAAAGGTTGCCGAAAGAGAGACTTGGGTCCACTCGTCCCACTGTAAGAAGGTCGCTGACCCGGAGAGAACCCGTGACAAAGAGCAGAGTGTAGAGAACATCGTATCACTGGAGTGTCTGTTCCGGGAAGGTTGAGAGGCAGGACTGTTGAGACGGCACCTGAGCACGGAGAACAACAAGACCAGAGGCGGTTATCGCACCAGTTTTTTTTCTTTTTCCATCTCCCACTACCCTCCTTCTCTTTCTCCCCCCTTCTTGTCTCCCTTCTCTCCCCTTAACAAGATGGATCTACCCCAAGAGACTGCGTTTCGGGTTTTTCTGTTAATCCTGTTGTTGACCAGGACAGTCTGTTATGGTGAGGGTCCCAGAGAGGTCGAGCAAGGATCTGAATGGGTTCTGATGGCGAGGATGTATTTGTAGAATCTCAGGAGCAACACATCACTCGAGCAAAGGCGGGTATCAGAAAGCGCTCTGGTAGTCAGGGAGCTCGGAGGCACTGTGAAGGGTTATTGTCTGAGAAAAATTGCATTTGTAGGAATTGTGAGAACATAGTCGAGGATGGGTGCATCCAGAGATGTCAGTCCAGCCTTAATATCGACATGGACCGTCATCCATTGAGTGATTACCACTCACTAGTGGGTAAGGTCTTAAACCAGACAGAATGCTGGGTATGCTCACAAGTACCTCAAGGTCAGAGCAAGTCAGGATTAGTACCATACCCTTTAGCAATAGATGAGGTACTCGAATTACGGGGTGGGAGACCGGTGGACAAGAAATTCAATATTTCTAGGCCCCCTAGTTTGAAGCTCCACCAGATCCTTATTATGTTTCAATATTTCCAATTACCAAAAACCGGGAAATTGGGAAGTGACGTGGAATAACCAGACAATGACCTTTTCACACAGAGCTGATAGGATACCCATAGACTCTGAACTTGTACGCCAAATAGCCAACAGTGGAAGGTATTTTCGGTATAGGTATACCTGTGGAAGCAAGACCATGTGGGTTGGAAAAGTATCGCCAGGGTATTGTGCTCATATCATCCAGCCCGATACTTGTACTGAGCAGATGGGAGAACTAGGGATTGGGTTTTTCACGTGGAAAGTTTGTAATATAGTGATGTCATATTCTGTCCCCTATGTTCTCCCGGATGATGCCTATTTCATATGTGGGAGGAAGGCGTACAATTGGCTTGCCCCGAGCTCAGAGGGATTGTGTTATATTGGGAGAGTACTGCCAGAGGTCATGACCATAACCCATGATAAGATGAAAGATATTCACCGCAGTGCTCAGGCTCCTTATACTCATGCTCACTATGAACACATCGTCGAGAGACACCTCATAGATAGGACAGAGCACGCAGCCTCTGATTTGATCCACGAATCCACCGGGATTCAATTCCTTCTCGCATTAGACATCACCCGTACTGCCAGAGGCATTATAAATTATAGGTATATCCATGCGCTAGCGAACTTAATAGATAATATCACTGAGATGTATGACGACACCTTCAGGTATACGGAAAGTGAGTTACAAGCTTACAAGAAGGAATTGATCCAGCACAGGATGGTCCTTAATTATATCACAGCCGTGACGGGTGGGTACTGTGTCACTTTGGCAACTCAATATGGTGTGAAGTGCTGCATGTATATTACAAACAGCACTGACGACCCCACAGAGATTATCGATCAAAAGATGGATGATATATTGCAGTTGAAGTGGGAGTTCCGGAGGAGACACAACCTTACCCTGACGGCTGTGGGTAATGAGCTGACCGGCTGGGTATCATGGTTGAACCCACGAAATTGGTTCTCAGGATTAGGAGAGTGGGCTCAAAATGTTATTATGAGTGTAGGGAAGTTTCTCCTTTGTATTCTGGGAGTCATCATAATTATTGGCTTGATATTTAGGTGTGTTCAAATTCTAATGCGGCGCAAGCACGGCACAAATTTGATGAGTTTAAGGACCGAGGGCATTGTTACAGCAACAGATTTAATTTACGACCCATCCATAGAGACAGTGTTATGACAAGGATTGCAAATGAATTCCATGGCCTGTTTCTTTCACCCGTTTTTCTTTTGTCTCCCCCTCTGCCCAGATACACCCATCCGGAAAAGACATCAGCCCTACCCAAGAATGTTTATGTAAATGTTTATGTGAATGTATTTTAGATATGTGTCTTATCTTCATCTCTACAACCTTCAGTTAATGACACACATAGTCGACAGGTGATATCCACATATACTAGCACTCACATATGTTCCCCCTCCATGTATCATCAACTAAAAGTGCACCCCATTTGTTTTAACAAGAAGCCGAAAAGAGCTCGGTAGTGTTTGTTGGCCCATTTACAGACCCTTGATATGGTATGAGGAGGATTTAATATAAACTTCGCAATACCTCGAAGCTTATTTAGAACATATACAGCACAATGATACATGCCCCTCAGACATGGAATCATACATACATGCTTTTTACTATCCCACTAGGTCATACATTTCCTACCTACCACTCTCCCCCGACCATCCAAAACTTCTGTAGATATTGTGTAGATATTTTTCTGTTTAGTGATTAGATAGTGGCAGTTATTGGTGACTGCCAAAGGGTGGACTGTCAAAGTCGAAAAATATTGCAGTACACACATCACGTACGAACTACACACAGATGGCCTCCGCGCGTGTACTTGTTCTGCTGTGTGTGCACATATTCGCAATTTGCGTATGGTCGCTCCCGCGGTCGTGCGCATCAGTGCGTGGTATGGGTATTTACGGTAAAGTTTGTGAACGCATGGAGAGCTATCAAAACACATTACATATTTAATCCAAATAGTGCACAATGTACACATAGTCCCCCTGCACCACACCAGAAAATTACAACAGTTTAAATGGTTTCAGAACAAGGGGATTCACCTTTACAGAATAGGAGGGGACAGAACAAGGTCATAAGGTGGTGTTTGGTATCCAAATGTAGGGTATTTTAAGGGTAACATTCCTGTGTTGGTTTGAGGAAGATCGCATGTTCCTGCGGATAGTTATGTGCAGAAGCAGAATATAGATATAAACTGTATTTACTGTACATTATGTATGCGGCGGGAATCCAGAGGAGACCACCCACAAGAGCAGTTAGAACAGACATCGCCCACCAATTCAAATCAACCTATGACCTCTCCTGTACTGTAAAAGTGCATTCCTGTGTCCAATGGACAAAGGGATTACAGTATCCATTGTGTTGCTTTTGGAAAAATTGTATAAATAAAGCCTGCTGCAGCGTGGTCTGACACAAGACTCACAACGTTATCTATTAGATTACGGAGGGCCGGACCGGGAAGCGCACGCGAATATACTCACGTATGTACCATTGACTGTAGCCATTATTCTGTTATTTTGTCTCATATTGTATTGTATATATTGTAACCCCCTTTCAGCAATATTACGCTGTGGTGTTGGAACCCAGTCATTTAACTACAAATCGGTGTTGTGTCTTCCTTTCCCCGCTATGGTTTAAAAGTGTATTAGTAACGCATTGCATTGCTGTATAAGGTTTAAAGCGTATTCATTGGGTGTGTACGCGCTGTGGGTGCATTGTACCATCAGCGCGGCGTTTGTACACAGAGTCCGTACATCGTACGAGACTCTGTACGCTAATAGCGTAAAAAGTTAGTAGCGTGTGTACCAAGTATAGCGGCCGCAGCGGCTAAAGGTTTAAAGTGTGTTTAGAGTGTATAGAAGGTATAGCTTTTAATTCCTGTATATAAATCGACATTATTAATATCTATATAATATATCTATATACACACATAATATATAATATATACTGTAAAATGATCTGACCATGCATTAATCTGGAATGGTTGTATGTTTCTTATTTTATGTTAGCTAATCAAGTTACAAAATACTGGTTCCAAGTCAAATATAAAAAAGAAGCCTTTTCAGACTATTTCCTATAATGCCGTAGAAAACAACCTGGGCATCGTACATCTATTAATTCAGCAACTTCAGAAATCCTATAAACTATCTGTAATTTACAATTTGTTACCGATCTAGCAGATTTTTTATTGGTAGTGTGCACAGGAATATGAACAGTTTCTAATAGATTATAAACATGGCATTAGTTGTCTACATGCTAAACTATAAATTCCTACAGAACGTTGGCAATTTAGTCACTAATTGAATAAGCAAATCAATTGCAGCAGCAGTTACTTCTGAGAGTGTCATTTACATAGCAGCCCTTAGCGCTGTAGAGGTGATTTACAAAATGCAATATGGCTGTTACTCTGCGAAAATACAGCATTGTGCACACTGGGGCCCATTCAATGTTAAATACAGGTTTTTCGTAATTGTCCCTGAATGCAATTGGTGGTGGTGGGGAGGGGGGGGGGGGGGGGAGAGATGTTCCAAGCTTTGTAAAAAGTGGACAAGTGGAGAAGTTGCCCACAGCATCAAATCAGCTTATAGATTTCATATTATAGAATACACTTAATAAATGTTAGCTAGAAGCTAGTTTGTTGCTATGGGAAACTTTTCCACTCTTTAGAACAGGCATTCCCAACCTCAGTCCTCAAGGCACACTAACGGTGCAGGTTTTGGTGATATCCAGGCTTCAGCACTGATGGTAAAATCAGAATAACTGAGATACTAATTCAGTCACCTATGCTCAAGCATGGATAGCACTAAAACCTGGACTGTTAGTGTACCTTGATGACCAAGGTTGGGAATGACTGCTTTCGAAGGTTTGATGCATTTCCCACTTAATACATATATTCCCCCATATTGAGAGTTGTACACACAGCCCACAATTAGCCTACATGAGACCACACCAATGCCACGTGCAGCGGTTTATATGAAGTTGTGCAGAAAGGAGGAACTGGTTAGATTGGGCTGAGTGAAGGTGTTCCTAATGAGCTACATTAGTAGGAGCACCAATGAGCCTAATTTTCCAAAGATGTGCAGATATTATGTTTTATATTGCATAGTCAGAATATTATGAGATAATGGACTTGTACACTAAATCAGAACTGGTGAATATCATGTCTAAAGTTTTAATGAGACAAGTCAAGGTTTAAAAAACTAAAACATAAATTATTAAGATGAAAAAAAATATGACAGGGAGCGTGCCATACCTATACAGTGCTCAATCAGCACCAGGGCTAGACATCTTGCAGTGGTGGATCCAGGGGAGATGATCAGGGCAATTGCCTACCCCTGCAATACAGATGGAGCATAAGCCTTTCATCTATTGTTCTCAGATGCAATACAATACAGAGAGAAAAATACAGCAGGGGATTAAGGGGTCTATTTACTAAGCCTTGTATGGATATAAAGTCAACAGAGATAAAGTACCAGCCAATCCGCTTCTAACTAACATGTCACAGGATGGGTTTGAAAAATGACAGTTAGGAGCTGGTTGGCTGCTACTTTATCTCCATCCAAGGCTTAGTAAATAGACCCCTATGTCATTACAGCAGGGGATTAAGTCCGACAGCACTGTCTCAGTTAATCCTATAGGTATAGATGAGCAGGGCTCCATCTGTACTTCTCTCCTATCCACACCGCTAGCTTCTATGCATACCTGCCTACTCTCCTGGAAGCTTTTTGAGTAGTCCCCCATATCCCCAGAGGAATGGCTGGATCTCTTGAATACCGCCCACTTCCTTGTGAAGAAGGCAGGATGGGGCAATGATAGCAGTAATCGTTACTCCATATGGGGCGAGTGGAGTTAAATGATGCAAATCACATAACACAGGTATGCAAAAAGCTTTTTTAATAATACTTTTATATTCTTATTTATACTCCTGTGTACATAAAAAAAAATGTTATATAAAAAAAATGACCACATCACATTTACCTATAAGGGGGTTGCATGCATTTTTAAGAAAAAACAAGTTTAATTGTTCTTGACATATTTATTGTAAAATACGAAGAAGGGTAGACGATATCACTGTGTTTTTGTTTTAATTACATAACAAAATAACAATAAAATCAAACAATAATACAGGTTGAGTATCCCATATCCAAATATTCCGAAATACGGAATATTCCGAAATACGGACTTTTTTGAGTGAGAGTGAGATAGTGAAACCTTTGTTTTTTGATGGCTCAATGTACACAAACTTTGTTTAATACACAAAGTTATTAAAAATATTGTATTAAATGACCTTCAGGCTGTGTATATAAGGTGTATATGAAACATAAATGAATTGTGTGAATGTAGACACACTTTATTTAATGCACAAAGTTATAAAAAATTTTGGCTAAAATTACCCTCAGGCTGTGTGTATAAGGTGTATATGTAACATAAATGCATTCTGTGCTTAGATTTAGGTAACATCACCATGATATCTCATTATGGTATGCATTTATTCCAAAATACGGAAAAATCCGGTATCCAAAATACCTCTGGTCCCAAGCATTTTGGATAAGGGATACTCAACCTGTAGAAACAAAACCATAATTATTGAAAAAATTGCTAATATCTTTTTTTTCTTGTCTTGTCACTTGAGTTTTTTCTGTCGTCTCTGTGTATCATCCAGCAGTAGTCAGCCATCGTGCTGACGTCCCAACGCGTGTGTATATATACTGTATGTTGTGTTGTGTGTATATGTGGTAATGTGTGTGTGTGTGTATATAGTGTGTACTGTGTTTGTGTATATGTGGCAGTGGTGGATGTGTGTGTACTGTCAGTGTCGCACTAGGACATGAAGGGTACTCTGGGGGAATGTAATGATAGGGGCCAATGCATAGGATGTGGCCAGCCACTACATAGGCTCTGCAGAGGTTTGGCTAACCATTAGAGAGTGCATGGTCTCGGCCCTTCATAAATATATATAGTAAACACTGCTAGTACATGCATGATAATGTACCAGGTCAAAAACAGGAATGCACTATAGAAAATACACCATAGTCTTTTGCGGTATAGTGTAACGTATATATAATGTATTACTCAAGTGCATAGTCTGGAACCTGATCCCTATTGGAGGATGTGGGCCCACAGGCAGTGGGGACCACTGGGGGTTTCCCCTGTGCCCCTGTGGGCCAGTCCGACCCTGTGTACTGTATGTGTGTGTATTGTGTGTGTGTGTGTGTGTATGTGGTATCAAGTGTGTACTGTATGTATGTGTAGTGTGTACTGCTATATGTGGTGGTGGTTGTGTGCACTGTAAGTGTGTGTGTGTATGTGGTGTGTGTGTATACTGCCTATGTTTGCAGTGTGTACTGTGTGTGTATATGTGGTGGTAGGCAGGGGTTAAAATGAGCCGGCACAGGGGAAAACTGTGTTGCATTTGTTGTATTTGGTTCCACCTTCGCCAGCTCACCTTGTAGTTGTAGTTGTTGTGTGTGTGCAGTGTTCCTTTAGACAGTATGGGGTTGAGGCCCTTTGTAAATTTCAGCTCAAAGCCAATGTGGACCTTAATGTGGCACTGGGCGAGGGAAAGTTTTATGACGAGAACTGAATTGCAACGTTCTATACTACTGACTGAATTCATTTAAGACAATGGGGTAAATTTACTAAGGTCCCGATTTTGACCGAGATGCCGTTTTTTCATCAAAGTGTCATCTCGGTAATTTACTAAGCAATAATCACGGCAGTGATGAGGGCATTCGTAATTTTATGGAAGTCCAACAAAAAAAATACAAATGAATACACCATCGGTCAAAACGCGGCTGTTTAAGTATGAATCTCGGTAATTTACTAAGAAGTGCAAAGCAAAAAAAAACAAACACTGCCGTAAAAAATTACAACTCGTAAAAAAGTGCTAAAAAAAAACAGACCTGCTTTTTTAATCCGTGATTGTATAGGCATGCAGGGATCCATGAGATCCGTGCATGTATATCAGTGGGAAGGGGTGGGAAAGTGGTTATTTTCTTAAAAAAAATTGCGTGGGGTCCCCCCTCCTAAGCATAACCAGCCTCGGGCTCTTTGAGCCGATCCTGGTTGCAGAAATATGGGGAAAAAATTGACAGGGGTTCCCCCATATTTAAGCAACCAGCATCGGGCTCTGCGCCTGGTCCTGGTTCCAAAAATACGGGGGACAAAAAGAGTAGGGGTCCCCCGTATTTTTAAAACCAGCACCGGGCTCCACTAGCTGGACAGATAATGCCACAGCCGGGGGTCACTTTTATATAGTGCCCTGTGGCCGTGGCATCAAAAATCCAACTAGTCACCCCTGGCCGGGGTACCCTGGGGGTGTGGGGACCCCTTCAATCAAGGGGTCCCCCCCCCAGCCACCCAAGGGCCAGGGGTGAAGCCCGAGGCTGTCCCCCCCCATCCAATGGGCTGCGGATGGGGGGGCTGATAGCCTTTTGTGATAATGAAAAGATATTGTTTTTAGTAGCAGTACTACAAGGCCCAGCAAGCCTCCCCCGCATGCTGGTACTTGGAGAACCACAAGTACCAGCATGCGGCGGAAAAACGGGCCCGCTGGTACCTGTAGTACTACTACTAAAAAAATACCCAAAAAAAGACAAGACACACACACCGTGAAAGTAAAGATTTATTACATACATGCACACAAACATACATACATACTTACCTTATGTTCACACGAGGGTCTGTCCTCTTCTCCAGTAGAATCCAAGGGGTACCTGTTGAATAAATTCTACTCACCAGATCCCGGGTCCCAGGGTCCTCGGGGCAACCATTTGTAATCCAGGTACTTGAATAAAATAACAAAACGGAAAGCCGAGCCACGAACTGAAAGGGGCCCCATGTTTTCACATGGGACTCCTTTCCCCGAATGCCAGAAACCCACTCTGACTGATGTCTAAGTGGGTTTCTTCAGCCAATCAGGGAGCGCTACGTTGTAGCACCCTCCTGATCGGCTGTGTGCTCCTGTACTGTCTGACAGGCGGCACACGGCAGTGTTACAATGTAGCGCCTATGCGCTCCATTGTAACCAATGGTGGGAACTTTCTGCTCAGCGGTGACGTCACTTTAGGTCAACCGCAGGGCAGAAAGTTCCCACCATTGGTTACAATGAAGAAACCCACTTAGACATCAGTCAGAGTGGGTTTCTGGCATTCGGGGAAAGGAGTCCCATGTGAAAACATGGGTCCCCTTTCAGTTCGTGGCTCGGCTTTCCGTTTTGTTATTTTATTCAAGTACGTGGATTACAAATGGTTGCCCCGAGGACCCTGGGACCCGGGATCTGGTGAGTAGAATTTATTCAACAGGTACCCCTTGGATTCTACTGGAGAAGAGGACAGACCCTCGTGTGAACATAAGGTAAGTATGTATGTATGTATGTATGTATGTATGTAATAAATCTTTACTTTCACGGTGTGTGTGTCTTGTCTTTTTTTGGGTATTTTTTTAGTAGTAGTACTACAGGTACCAGCGGGCCCGTTTTTCCGCCGCATGCTGGTACTTGTGGTTCTCCAAGTACCAGCATGCGGGGGAGGCTTGCTGGGCCTTGTAGTACTGCTACTAAAAACAATATCTTTTCATTATCACAAAAGGCTATCAGCCCCCCCATCCGCAGCCCATTGGATGGGGTGGGACAGCCTCGGGCTTCACCCCTGGCCCTTGGGTGGCTGGGGGGGGACCCCTTGATTGAAGGGGTCCCCACTCCCCCAGGGTACCCCGGCCAGGGGTGACTAGTTGGATTTTTGATGCCACGGCCGCAGGGCACTATATAAAAGTGACCCCCGGCTGTGGCATTATCTGTCCAGCTAGTGGAGCCCGGTGCTGGTTTTAAAAATACGGGGTACCCCTACTCTTTTTGTCCCCCGTATTTTTGGAACCAGGACCAGGCGCAGAGCCCGATGCTGGTTGCTTAAATATGGGGGAACCCCTGTCAATTTTTCCCCCATATTTTTGCAACCAGGATCGGCTCAAAGAGCCCGAGGCTGGTTATGCTTAGGAGAGGGGACCCCACGCAATTTTTTGGGGGGATTTTACAGTGTTTAATTTAAAAAAAAAAATTTTTTAACCCCAGCACGGATCACACAGATCCGGCCGAGATTCATTGTAAAAAAGTCGGCAGTGTTTTGCTAATCACTGCCGTAAAAAAAAAAAAAAAAAAACACGAATGACATCGACATCGGAACAAAAGAAAAACCCGAATACGACAGCTTAGTAAATCCGTCGTAACAAATTCAAAAAGTTGCAGTTTTACACTTTCGATGTCATTCGTGATTATTCTCCCACCAAATCGGGAGAATTACGAATGTTAGTAAATATACCCCAATGTTTTATAATAAATGTAGGCAGAATACATTTATTACTTTAATGACTATGAAAAAAATGACATCCATAAATACACGTTTTGCAGAAAAATGTGATGTGATATCGAAAATCGGGAGTAATTTTCGTGTTCAGAAGCCAAAAATCTAAAAGTATCACATAAATTTATAAAAAAAACTTTTTCATAGCTGACCTGTGTAATTGTAATAATAATAATAAGAAGAAGAATAATAATAATAATTGTAGATCTACCCCTTCCTTGCGGACCTGTGATTTGTGGCATTTTGCCTTGCTGGGGTGGGGTCTAATGATGGGAGAGTCCCACCATGCCCCCTACGAAGTGACCAGCTGCCTCTCCTTTCATGGCTTCTCCGAAATAGGAGCAAAAAAATGTTGGCAAGTACTGTATGCTGCTGTGTAGCAGCACAGTAGAGGGCAGGGACGGACTGGGGCTGAAAATAGGGCGCGCACACATGAAAGGGGCACGCATGCTGTGAAAGGGGGCACGCAGACACTAGCCATGGGGTTCGTGCCGCGAGTCAGTGGGGCGCAGAGCCGCGGAACGCCCCCATCTCCATGGGGGCACAGGGGCGTGTGACACAGCACATGGGGGCATGCCATGAGTCACACGAGTCTCTCTGTGAGACCGAACCGGCCCACCAGCCCATCTACCTTTCTGGCCGGAAGTGCCAGATGGGTATTCCGGCCCTTGCAGAGGACCAGTGTGCAGCACACCAGGCAGGAAGAGAGCAGAGACTTTTATGCTCAGCAGCATCCCCAGAGCACACAACAGCATGTGATGGGCTGGGGAGGGAGGCTGCTGCTCTACTGTGCTGCTTCCTTGAGCTGGTTTCCACTATAATAATACAGAAGGTACAATATGATGGATTCTAGAATCCAGCCCAGCATGTGCTGTTTTCATTCACATAACAAATGTTTTGATTCTATAAAGAAAACTATTTTTCTTGATAAACTATTCACATTAGGCCTCACATCAGATACAACAGACTTACATAAAAACTATACAATAGTAAAGAGGCTATACTCTACAACATTAGACCTCTCCTCCATTGATGTTGGCATGTCCCAATACTGAGTCCCTTGCACTTCACTATTATCAACAATGACTTACCTGACACCTACCTGCTCCCCTCCACACTGTGCTGATGACTTAGCCATTTACACGGGTATCCGAATGATAGATTTACACTGTCCAGTTAGTCAATAGGTCGACATCATATGGTTGACATGTATTAGGTCGACAGTGCTTTAGGTTGACAGGTTCAAAAGGTCGACCTGACAATGGCCGACACACAAATTGTTGACACATTTCTGGGGGTTTCACATCATTTCCTAACATTTGATTGGTTTACTATCCATGTGGACTATGATTGCAAACAGCAACCTGTGACAAGCACAGCAAACCAAACTGCCTGAAGCGTGGTAAGCAAAGTGAGCCCGCAACGTTCTACGTTTGTATTGATGGTGGTCACAGATCATGAAAAATACAAGATGTGGGCAAAAAAATAAATAAAAACATGTGTCGATTAGTTTTATGTCAACCATTGTCATGTTGACCTTTTGACCCTGTTGACCTACTGTTGTACCTGTCGACCTACTGACTGTCTGTCTAGACAGTGTAGATCTTCTAGACCACAGGTTCTCAAACTCGGTCCTCAGGACCCCACACAGTGCATGTTTTGCAGGTCTCCTCACAGAATCACAAGTGAAATAATTAGCTCACCTGTGAACCTTTTAAAATGTGTCTGTGAGTAATTAATACACCTGTGCACCTGCTGGGTTACATGCAAAACATGCACTGTGTGGGGTCCTGAGGACCGAGTTTGAGAACCTGTGTTCTAGACCATACCCAATACAGAACATTAGCGTGGTTGGGTACAGGATCCCTGCTGCGCTCGCCACAGGTTCTATTCTCACTCCATGGGTGTCATGGACACCCAGGAGTGGGAATAGCTGTGGCGGCACTGCCGGCATTCTGGCGGTCGGGATCCCGGCATCAGTATTCTGACCACTGGGATCCTGACCACATCCCCATTAGTGTCCTGACTAGTCTCTTTCTCAAGACACGGGGGTAGATCGATGTATAAAACCTTAAAGAGTGATAAGGGGAGAAGTTTCCCATAGCAATGAATCAGTTTCTATGTGATAATTGATTACATTACAGGCATCTATCAATTATCGCATGCAGGGACAGAGCTTGCGAGAAAGCTCTGTCCCTGCGAATCCTCTCTGCGCACTTTTCATGTATTTTTCCCAAAATGCCAATGGCCACAGCTCCCGCTGGGTACCCCCCATTATTAGTATTCACTAATTTTGCCATCGAACCTGGAAAAGCAAATAAATAGAGGATTGAATAGATACATTATTTATGTGCAAGTTATGCCTCATAAAAACCAGGAACAAAACCTAATTGTAAAGAATGTCTCAGACAGATCATTACACAAGCGCTAAGACAGTGCTACATTTGGTGTAATATATTTAAGATTAGCAATCTGAAGGCAAGAACGTTTTTCTAGTAGTGTACTCACACAAGCCAGAGCGCTCAGTTTCAAGTTCTTCCTAAATATTTGCCTAAAAGTCATAGATTGTGTTCACTGCATAAAGTATAATAGGAAACATTGCAGACTGCACGCATTACCATTCATTTTACTGTACAGTACAGCTCCTTCTGGTTTGTCTCTTCTGAGACGAGCAATATTCTAAGCAACAATTTCATCACAACTTCATCACAGGGAGAGAGAAGGAGGGAGAGGAAGAGAGAGATAGAGAAAGGAAAAGAGAGAGAGGAAGAGAGAGAGAGAGGAAGAGAGAGAGGGAGGAAGAAAGAGAGGAAGAGACACACACACACACACACACACACACACACACACACACACACACACACACACATATATAGAGAGAGAGAGAGGGACAAAGAAAGAGGAAGAGAGAGAGGGAGATACTGTATACACATATATATATATATATATATATATATATATATATACACACAGTATATATATATATATATAGAGAGAGAGAGAGAGGAAGACAGAGGAAGAGAGAGAAGGAGATACTGTATATATATATATATATATATGCATATATAAATAGAGAGAGAGAGAGAGAAGGAGCGCAGGCACAGTGTTAAATAGAAAGTATGCACTGCAGACTGGGGCTCTATGGAAAAATATAGTATAGGAGGTGATGGAGGATGTCCATTGAATGGAGCACATATGTACGTACATACCCAGTGATAAACAGAAAGCAGCAAGTGCCTCATATCAGACCAAATGACAGGAATGGATGTCTAATACACTGTTATATTTGGTGAGCATGTAAGTAAACTTTTACAGTAATGATGTCACTTCTGTAAAATAATATACATATTATGATAATTTCTTCTTACTGTATGTCATCACCACAATTTTCAATAGTTAAACATCTGTATTATCTATACATATAATAAAATTGTAAGGATTGTGTCTGTACACAGCAATTTATTTGGAGAAATGTACTTCTAGGGACTGTTTATGAACTATGGAGACAAAAAAACACAACAGAATTTTTGTCTGTCTTGTCTGTTCGTTCTGGCATCACGCAAAAACTACTTAATGAATTTGTTATTACAGTTTTCCTACTGTTGGTTGTTCTTACTAAGTGTGTGTTTTAAAAAAAATCTTGCAGCGTACTTCCACCCCACTATGTGCCATTCCTATAATGTGTACCTCCACTGATTGCACACCCTGCCAGCAGCAACCTACGCAGTACACCCCAGATGGTTGCCTCGGATGAATCCTCTGTGGGCAAGATAGACTTTGCATGGAGTCAGTTTTCCCATATATGCTTTGGGCCCTTGTATGCAGTGCTTAAAGTGGTCCTAGAGAGGTGGTGGAACTCATCCCCTCCCCATGGTGCTGCAAAAATGGGCGTGGTCTCAAAAAGAAAGGGGTGTGGTCACACAATAGTAATAATGTCCACAGTAGTAGCACCCCATAATACACATAATGCCCACAGCAGTAGCGGCCCTTATACAATGCCCACAGTAGTAGTGCTCCTTATGCAATGTCCACTGTACTGGTAGTGCCCACAGTGGTAGTGTCCCTTATATAGAGCCCATAGTAGTGGTGCCCCTTATGCAATGCCCCCAGTAGTAGTGCTCCTTATGTCTCCAGGAATGATGCCCCTTATGAAGTGCCCCCTTTACAATGCCCTCATTAGTAGTGCCCCCATTAGTAATGCCCCTGTGTAGTATTGCCCCAGCAGTAATGTTGCCTGTAGTAATGCCCCCTGTCATTTAGCCCCAGTAGTTATGCCCCCAGTGGTAATGCCCCTGCAGTTATGACCCCAGTAGTTTACCCCCCTTTAGTTTAGCTTCCCAGTGGTAATGCCCCCAGTAGTTTTGCCCCAGTAGTTTGCCCCTTGTAGTTTAGCCACCAGTAGTAATGCCCCCAGCGGTAATGCCCCCTGTAGTTTGCCCCCTTGTAGTTTAGCCCCTGTAGTTATGCCCACAGTAGTTTAGCCTCTGTAGTTATTCCCCCTTGTAGTTTAGCCCCCAGTAGTAATGCCCCCAGTAGTAATGCCTCCAAGTAGTAATGCCCCCAAGTAGTATTGCCCCTGTAGTTACACCCCCAGTAGTAATGCCCCTGTAGTTATGCCCCCAGTAGTAATGCCCTCCTGTAGTTTGCCCCCTTGTAGTTTGCCCCCAGTAGCTTGCCTTCCTTGTAGTTTGCCCCAGTAATAATGCCCCCCAGTAGTTTGTCCCCAGTAGATGCTTCACAGTAGTTTGCCCCCAGTAGATGCCCCCCAGTATTAATGTCCCCCAGTAGTTTGCCCCCAGTAGATGCTCCCCAGTAATAATGTCCTACAGTAGTTTGCCCCAGTAGATGCTCTCCAGTAGTAATGTCCCCCAGTAGATGCCTCCCAGTAGTTTGCCCCAGTAGATGCCCTCCAGTAGTATGTCCCCCAGTAGATGCCTCCCAGTAGTTTGCCCCCAGTAGGTGCCCCTCTTTAGTAATGCCCCCCAGTAGTTTGCCCCAGTAGATGCCTGCCAGTAGTTTGCCCCCAGTAGATGCCCCTCAGTAGTAATGCCCCCCAGTAGTTTGCCCCCAGTAGGTGCCCCTCTGTAGTGATGCCCCCAGTAGATTGCCCCAAGTAGGTGCCCCTCTGTAGTAATGCCCCCCAGTAGTTTGCCCCCAGTACGTGCCCCTCTGTAGTAATGCCCCCCAGTAGTTTGCCCCCAGTAGGTGCTCCCCTGTAGTAATGGCCCCCTAGTAGTTTGCCCCCAGTAGATGACGCTATACAACAGAAGAAAAACAAACAAAATACACCATATTCACCAAGCCCCGCTCCGTGTGCGGCCATTGCAGTCCTCTGGGCGCCCACTCCTCAGCACTATGGGAGAGACATCATGACGTCTCTCCCATAGCGCACAGTGACAGCGCCGGAAGCCGGAGCTCAGCACTGAGCTCCTGCCTCCGGCTGCCGCCAGGCGCCCACTGGTAACGCAATCTCAGCGGGCGCCCGGCATCTCCCTGCAGCGCCGGTCACACATCGGGTTAGGTGAGGCGGAACTGCGTTCCGTCTCCAAGTGGAACTGACGGATGACAGTTCCGCCCCGTTCTGGCTCACTTTAACTGCTTGTATGGCTCACCTCCCAGAGTGTAACCTTCAAAGCGCGCCAAACATGGTTGCCTCATCTGTTACACTTGTGGATGGGATGAAAAACACACGGATCTGACTATTTTGTTGGGACCATTCTCTGAGCGTTAGGACGCTGCATTCACCCCACTCATTTTGTGTCAACTCTTCTAGGGGTAGACTATTCCACCCAGGGTAATCCTACGCAGTGCGCCTAAGATGGCTGCCTCACCTGGTACCTGGGAGGGTGTAATACATATCCCGTGGACGTTACTACCCAAAATGCCTACATCAATGCTGTATTATTCTTATTCTGTGCTCCAGAATTTCTTTTTAATGTTTGTGTGGCTTATCTATTGCTGTATTACTTAAATCTTCTGTATGGGTGTAGTATGGTATGCCGGCGGCCGGGCTCCCAGCGACCAGCATACCGGCGCCGGGAGCCTGACCGCCGGCATACCAACAGCGTGGCGAGCGCAAATGAGCCCCTTGCGGGCTCGCTGCGCTCGCCATGCTGCGGGCACGGTGGCGCGCTATGCGCGCCAAGCTATTTTATTCTCCCTCCAGGGGGTCGTGGACCCCCACGAGGGAGAAAAAGTGTCGGTATGTCGGCTGTCGGGATTCCAGCGCCGGTATACTGTGCGCCGGGATCCCGACAGTCGGCATACTGAAGACCACCCCTTCCTGTATATGTGCCTTGATTTTATATCTGTAAAGCGCCTTGAGTCCTGTTGGAGAAATAGCACTATATATACAAAATTATTATTATTATTATTATTATTATTATTACTGTATAGCTTAGTGACCTAGAAAGCAACTGAAGTATGTATGATCTTGATGTGACATCAAGGAGAGGAGCAGTAAAGGAAGAACCAGATGCATGACACTGGGCGCATTGAAAGTTGGTGTTCCGATCCTGCCCAAGTTATGCAACAGAACTCGACATCGAGTGACTGCTCTGCAGAGGAACCTAATTGAGGTAGAGATTCTAACAGGATGCGGCACAGGTGAGACTTTGTTAATATACCACGTATACCCCTTATCCCCAGCAGTTTTTCTTTTCAATACAAGTGCCTGCAGTTTCCTGTAAGCATCTGCTTTGCTATGGCAATCAACAAGTCCCAGGGGCAAACGCTCAGGGCTGCAGACGTAGATCTCAGGACCAGCTGCATCTCCTATGGGCAGCTTTACATGGCTTGCTCATGAGTTAGCAGCCCCAAGCATCTTTTTGTGTTAATTGCTGAAGGAAATACTGCAAATATTTTTTACAAAGAAATGTTGAAATTAATGTGTACAATATAAAATATACATGACAATATTAGATTATACATTATTGTCTTTGTAAAATTAGTTCCGCTTAGCAAACAGACATCCATGTGTGAAGCTGCAGGCAAACGCTAGTAAGGCATGACACTATAAACTATTACAGAATACAGATATTATAAGTTATTATAGCCATGACCTGCTTAGAAGGACTCAGACAACAGCCTTAGGGGCCTATTCATCATCACTAATGGGTCCATTACACATGTGGAATTGCCGGTTTCTGCAAGTTTTTTCATTAACATGCCCACTCAATATAAGGGGCCCTGATGGAGCTGCCTAATGTTGAGCAAACTCCAAAAACTGGCATTGGTTCCCAGAGTCAAGCTCCTTGCTTCTGGAAGGAGGTCCTGGTTGTGAATAGGGATCCATTTAGATATCTCCAC
This sequence comes from Pseudophryne corroboree, assembly GCF_028390025.1. NCBI lineage: Eukaryota > Metazoa > Chordata > Amphibia > Anura > Myobatrachidae > Pseudophryne > Pseudophryne corroboree. The sequence continues at coordinate 168,117,755 of NC_086448.1, read as the reverse complement.
CCTCTCCCTATGCAGGTGTGAACTCAGTTCATGCATGTGCACTGAAACTGCTGTGTATAGTGTTAGGGATCAGAGGGCAACTGCTTTTTCAATGAAGCTGTTCCTGCACTGGACCAATCTTAAATTACTCCGGTAATATGGAATCAAACTGTCGGGGCGTTTTTGGGACACATTGATGAATCTGCCTCCACAGGCTCATAGCTCAGAAACACAGCAAATGCAGGGAACACTGCTGGAGATTTCATAATTCTACAAAGCTTCTCATGGCAACAACTAGTTTTATACTACTTTATTACCAGTCTGTTTTTTTGTGTGATTATTAATATATAAATATGCAATACTTTGTAAACTCTTTTTTTTTTCATGTAGTTGAAACTGTTGAAAACATAGAAACAAACAACAAAATATTTTATTTACCAGATCATCAATATGTAAATTTGTCAGCAAAACCCAAATGTAGAAAGGGTCATTAATTTTTCAGCAGTGTATGGTATTAACTACTAGAGTTTTGTAATTTGGGACACACAGCAGGAAGGACAAAGTAGCCATCATGCATTATGATGGCTACTCATTTCAGTTTTGTTCCTGAATAGTAATTGTCCTCTGGGTATTGCTACAGAAAATGGAATATGTAAATTGCAGTTTACAGTAAGAGATTTATGTGATCTTAGTTCATGCAACAATTTATCCATCTTACTACAAGTTTTCCAGTTCACTAATGAATGTACAGTATTTGAAAGACTAGATCTGTAGAAACACAGAAAGTACCTAAGCCATATTATATCACTATCAGCCTTTCTCATATTCTGGGCTTAGGGCTTTATTCAGGTTGGATCACTTATGCTCATTGACAGGCAGAGGCATTCGAGGGGAGGGATGGGGTGCTTGGCTTTCCGGGGGTCCCGAGGCCAAGGACCGCATTGTGAGGCGCAGTTTCCTTGGCTTCACAAGCCTCCCTGTGACTGCAAGCGTTAATAAGCTCAGACTTACTCAGCCTGCCATTGCAGATGAACATTGCGACCGATGTCCGCGATGATCATCCAGAACTGCGATTGCATTGCACTGCGTAGATCGTAAATGCAGGAAGGAGGTGCTATGCGCCTCCTCCTGCATTTGCATTGCTGAGGATTTCATTTGCAAAGCTGCGGCGAGCAATACTTACTGAATTAGGCTAATTCAGATGTGGGTAGAGGTGCTATCGCTGCTGCTTACATCTCTAATTTAAATAAACTGTGTTTTTTAGTGAAAGTATGTAAAAGCTATAGGGGGAATGTAACATCAGTTTTACACAATGTAATAGAAACTGATTTTGGGGCTTAGTCCCAGATTTATTAAGCTTTTGTGAGTGATAAATTGCGAGATGGTAGGTTAGTACTTTATCACAGTGCAATTTATCACTCTCCAAGGCTTGATAAATCGGGGCCTTAGTATGAAAATCGAGAGTTTCAGTGATTTACGTAAGAAAGGACAAACTCACCAGAAACTTGCTGAAACCTTTCCAGAACATGGCTTCTGGCCTGAATGTTTCTAAAAACAACTGTACAAGTTTCATTTTTAACCTAAATGTCTGAACAGAATATAGTAAAGAGCACCATTAAACTTATGTATGACTTGGTCACTAATTAATGCTCAATAAAGGCCCTTGCCAAGAGCCATCATGGATTTTTGCCATCACACTAAAATGAGCATTTACTTAATAATTTACAATGTTCTTATTTTTTAACATTATTGCCCAAATAATAGATTAATAAAATAATTATGGCCAATCGCAATATTTATTATTTTGGAGGGAACTTTAATCACAAAGTAATACAACAGTTTAATGTGGCTCTTTATTAGTGGTAGCATAAAATGCATGCAATATGAGCGCTCTCACTGGCAAGAGGGACCTCCTTTATTCTGTGAGTTTATCTGGCGCATTTACCTTGAGATTCCAGCTGCAGGCTATTACATCAGATGACTTCTATGTTTTACATTAAGAAATCTGTGACAGCGACCGGCCTCCAGTTGATAGTGATTCTCTGCGGGTTTCTGATAACTTACATCCACTCACATGCTATTACAATTTGAAACTAGCCGGAAAAATCACCAGTTTTTTTTTTTAATTGGAGGCTATTACACCCCCAGTGTCTGTGTGTATGAGATGAACATGTTGGAAAAGAACGGTACATATATTTTCAAATTCACTATTAATGAGGTTCCTGCCCTTGACCATAGAGCTTGCAATTATATTATGAAAGAGTTTAAAAGAAACAATGGCGTGTTCCTATAAGTTTGGAGCTGATTACTATTCCACCCCCCCACCCTCACATCAGTCTGTGTCCCCCCATTTCTCGTATCACTGCAGCAGCCTGTGTGTCTCTCCCCTATATCTCTGCAGCAGCCTGTGTGTCTCTCCCCTATATCTCTGCAGCAGCCTGTGTGTCTCTCCTCTATATCTCTGCAGCAGCCTGTGTGTCTCTCCTCTATATCTCTGCAGCAGCCTGTGTGTCTCTCCCCTATATCTCTGCAGCAGCCTGTGTGTCTCTCCCCTATATCTCTGCAGCAGCCTGTGTGTCTCTCCCCTATATCTCTGCAGCAGCCTGTGTGTCTCTCCCCTATATCTCTGCAGCAGCCTGTGTGTCTCTCCCCTATATCTCTGCAGCAGCCTGTGTGTCTCTCCTCTATATCTCTGCAGCAGCCTGTGTGTCTCTCCCCTATATCTCTGCAGCAGCCTGTGTGTCTCTCCTCTATATCTCTGCAGCAGCCTGTGTGTCTCTCCCCTATATCTCTGCAGCAGCCTGTGTGTCTCTCCTCTATATCTCTGCAGCAGCCTGTGTGTCTCTCCTCTATATCTCTGCAGCAGCCTGTGTGTCTCTCCTCTATATCTCTGCAGCAGCCTGTGTGTCTCATCCCTATATCTCTGCAGCAGCCTGTGTGTCTCTCCTCTATATCTCTGCAGCAGCCTGTGTGTCTCTCCTCTATATCTCTGCAGCAGCCTGTGTGTCTCTCCTCTATATCTCTGCAGCAGCCTGTGTGTCTCTCCCCTATATCTCTGCAGCAGCCTGTGTGTCTCTCCCCTATATCTCTGCAGCAGCCTGTGTGTCTCTCCTCTATATCTCTGCAGCAGCCTGTGTGTCTCTCCTCTATATCTCTGCAGCAGCCTGTGTGTCTCTCCTCTATATCTCTGCAGCAGCCTGTGTGTCTCTCCCCTATATCTCTGCAGCAGCCTGTGTGTCTCTCCTCTATATCTCTGCAGCAGCCTGTGTGTCTCTCCTCTATATCTCTGCAGCAGCCTGTGTGTCTCTCCTCTATATCTCTGCAGCAGCCTGTGTGTCTCTCCCCTATATCTCTGCAGCAGCCTGTGTGTCTCTCCCCTATATCTCTGCAGCAGCCTGTGTGTCTCTCCTCTATATCTCTGCAGCAGCCTGTGTGTCTCTCCCCTATATCTCTGCAGCAGCCTGTGTGTCTCTCCCCTATATCTCTGCAGCAGCCTGTGTGTCTCTCCTCTATATCTCTGCAGCAGCCTGTGTGTCTCTCCTCTATATCTCTGCAGCAGCCTGTGTGTCTCTCCCCTATATCTCTGCAGCAGCCTGTGTGTCTCTCCTCTATATCTCTGCAGCAGCCTGTGTGTCTCTCCCCTATATCTCTGCAGCAGCCTTTGTGTCTCTCCCCTATATCTCTGCAGCAGCCTGTGTGTCTCTCCTCTATATCTCTGCAGCAGCCTGTGTGTCTCTCCCCTATATCTCTGCAGCAGCCTGTGTGTCTCTCCCCTATATCTCAGCAGCAACCTGTGTGTCTCTCCCCTATATCTCTGCAGCAGCCTGTGTGTCTCTCCTCTATATCTCTGCAGCAGCCTGTGTCTCTCCTCTATATCTCTGCAGCAGCCTGTGTGTCTCTCCTCTATATCTCTGCAACAGCCTGTGTGTCTCTCCTCTATATCTCTGCAGCAGCCTGTGTGTCTCTCCTCTATATCTCTGCAGCAGCCTGTGTGTCTCTCCCCTATATCTCTGCAGCAGCCTGTGTGTCTCTCCTCTATATCTCTGCAGCAGCCTGTGTGCCTCTCCTCTATATCTCTGCAGCAGCCTGTGTGTCTCTCCCCTATATCTCTGCAGCAGCCTGTGTGTCTCTCCCCTATATCTCTGCAGCAGCCTGTGTGTCTGTGTGTCTCTCCCCTATATCTCTGCAGCAGCCTGTGTGTCTCTCCCCTATATCTCTGCAGCAGCCTGTGTGTCTCTCCTCTATATCTCTGCAGCAGCCTGTGTGTCTCTCCCCTATATCTCTGCAGCAGCCTGTGTGTCTCTCCTCTATATCTCTGCAGCAGCCTGTGTGTCTCTCCTCTATATCTCTTCAGCAGCCTGTGTGTCTCTCCCCTATATCTCTTCAGCAGCCTGTGTGTCTCTCCTCTATATCTCTGCAGCAGCCTGTGTGTCTGTGTGTCTCTCCCCTATATCTCTGCAGCAGCCTGTGTGTCTCTCCCCTATATCTCTGCAGCAGCCTGTGTGTCTCTCCTCTATATCTCTGCAGCAGCCTGTGTGTCTCTCCCCTATATCTCTGCAGCAGCCTGTGTGTCTCTCCTCTATATCTCTGCAGCAGCCTGTGTGTCTTTCCTCTATATCTCTGCAACAGCCTGTGTGTCTCTCCCCTATATCTCTGCAGCAGCCTGTGTGTCTCTCCTCTATATCTCTGCAGCAGCCTGTGTGTCTCTCCTCTATATCTCTTCAGCAGCCTGTGTGTCTCTCCCCTATATCTCTTCAGCAGCCTGTGTGTCTCTCCTCTATATCTCTGCAGCAGCCTGTGTGTCTCTCCCCTATATCTCTGCAGCAGCCTGTGTGTCTCTCCCCTATATCTCTGCAGCAGCCTGTGTGTCTCTCCTCTATATCTCTGCAGCAGCCTGTGTGTCTTTCCTCTATATCTCTGCAACAGCCTGTGTGTCTCTCCCCTATATCTCTGCAGCAGCCTGTGTGTCTCTCCTCTATATCTCTGCAGCAGCCTGTGTGTCTCTCCCCTATATCTCTTCAGCAGCCTGTGTGTCTCTCCCCTATATCTCTTCAGCAGCCTGTGTGTCTCTCCTCTATATCTCTGCAGCAGCCTGTGTGTCTGTGTGTCTCTCCCCTATATCTCTGCAGCAGCCTGTGTGTCTCTCCCCTATATCTCTGCAGCAGCCTGTGTGTCTCTCCCCTATATCTCTGCAGCAGCCTGTGTGTCTGTGTGTCTCTCCCCTATATCTCTGCAGCAGCCTGTGTGTCTGTGTGTCTCTCCCCATATCTCTGCAGCAGCCTGTGTGTCTCTCCCCTATATCTCTGCAGCAGCCTGTGTGTCTCTCCTCTATATCTCTGCAGCAGCCTGTGTTTGTGTTCTCCTCCCCCCACCACCACTGGATCTTCTCCTTGCTCCTCCTTACAGCAGCAGTGGCTACAGGCTCCTCACACACCGATCTTCAGTGCATGTGACAGCATGACGTCACACACACAGCGCAGATAGGGAAAAAAAACATTATTGTGCCAGGTGATTCTTGTCCCTCTATGTCTGTGCCTTGCTGATTAGTCCAGCTACATGGAGCCCGGTCACAAGCCTACCCCCACCTTGTCATGCTTCCGACTCATCACGGGTTTCTAGCTTTTTTGTCCCTGACATCTCCGCACCCCCTAAAATCCATTGCCTGGGACTCGTGCTCCCCTAGCACCCTCCCCCCCAAGTTGCGGCCTTGCAAAATGTTAGTTCATTTAAATTCCATGGAGGTTGAATAAAGTTACATGCTTGGAAATGTTGAGAAAGCTATTGGACTAACTTGCATTTGATCCTGAATGAAATGAAATAAATAAAACATAACATAAACTTGAATAGTTTTTTAAACAGTGTACATAATGAGTTACAGTATGCATGACATTCATTAATCGACTGCTATAATATTAAATAGTCATTGTATATTACAGTGTGTAAACCATCTTTCATTCCATTCTTATCAGCATAGCAGGCATAAACACCTAACAATACAACATTCAAAACTATTTAAAGCTTGAGCTCCACCAGGAATTATGTGTATATAAGTAGAGCTGATTTTTAGACTGCGTAGCATTTCTGTAAGCGTTTACCTAATAGTAGCCATAAATCACAATGACTCTTAAAGAGGAAAGAATTATTTGTAGAACATAACTTTCTATGAGAAATGAATAAAAGAAAAATTGAATTTTAAATCTTCTAAGCCTCTCTGATTAATTCACTGGTGCACATACAGGGGACTTGCTAATCCACATTCCCTGGATCAGCACTTTGTGACCATTTGAAATTACCTCCCTTTAGAAAAAAACAAAGCCCAAGATCATCATGCTTCCTCTTCTATGTTGGACAATTGGTCGCAGAGGTTTAATTACTAAGATGCAACTTCTCTGTATGTTTAAGCCTGAAATTTACAAAGGTAATGGTTTTCATAGCACAACTTTTATGGCTAAATATGGTGGAAAGTGGCGGCTTTTACAAACCACCATTTAGTAATACGGATTGTGTAATGTCAGCATTACTACCTCACAGCACTGAGGTCATGGGTTTGATTCCCACCATGGCCCTAACTGTGTGAAGTTTATATATTCTGGCCGTGCTTCCGTGGATTTATTTTGGGTATTCCGGTTTCCTCCCATAATCCAAAAATATACTGGTAGGTTAATTGGCTCCTGACAAAAAAAAGGAGTGTGTGTGCACATGTGTTTAGGGCAGACTAGATGGGCCAAGTGGTTGTTATCTGCTGTCAAATTGTATGTTTCTATGTAGTAATTAAACCCAACAGGCTGTGGATCAGTTCGTTTTGTCTACTCGACAGTGTCCAAAAACCCTGCATGATTAACCAAAGATTTCAGATTTGATTAATTGGTCCTTAAGACCTTCTTCCAGTCTTCAGTAATCCAATGGTGGTGTCTCATGAGCCAAACAGTCCTGTCTTTCATTGCTGCAGAACAGCTTTAAGGGGAGATTTATCAAACTTTTGAGAAAAAGAGGGAGAGAGAGAGAGTAAAAAAGTTGCCCATAGTAACCACTCAGCTTCTGTCATTTTTTTTTAGCAGAGTCTATAAAATGACAGTTACAAGCTGATTGGTTGGTATGGGCAATGTCTGCACTTTATCTCTCTCCAAGGGACACAGTTACTAATTATTGACTTTCAGACCCCATAATAAAAATTTCTTATCACCGTTATTTCAGTCAAAAAGAAATTCACATTTGTCTGAATTTGTGAATTTCTTTTTGGCATGTATAAAAACCATAGCCTTGACTATAGCCTTGAAAAAGCTTATAGAAGCGAAATGCGCATTGGTGGACACAATGTGTCCTGTCCTGATATGCATTTAATGTTGTAACATGCACGACTATTGAGCGGTTTACTATATGACTTTGTGCCCTATTTGAAATCACATTATGGTGAATGTATAATATAGCAGAGATGAGACAAGGAGCTTTTATGTAACAAGCACCGTACAACACGGGGAATGTATTAAGAGATTACCTGTCTGGAGTGGGGACGCCCACTACTGCAATATAACTATCTGGATAGAGGTCACGATAGTTTTAACCGCTACTTATGTACATTCATAATCAATTCTTTCTGAAATGCAAGTTGTTGTATTAACAGGACATCTGATAATTAATATGGTGTTAAAAAAGTGTGTTTAAAAACAGGAAAGTATATGAAGGAGTTATGATTAAAAAATTTCTGGACATATATATGTGTAAAATACACTCATATAATCAAATATATACAGATGAAGCCTCTGTTATCTTTGCTGTCTGAGGCGTTAGTCGCAATCGAGTATACGCAGCATGCCTGGACGCAAGGAGGCTTGCCTAGTCGTAGGGAGGCACACAGAGCATTTGGCATTACCTTTGAGTGTAATACCTGCGATCATCCACCAGATGTCGCTTTTAAAAATCACCATTGCACATGTGTGTGGTCTCCATTAAAATACAATACTTAATTACAGCGTAAGAACTACTTTACTGGTGCGTCTCATTACACTACAATATGCTACAGTATGTCATACAGTATATAATAGTATATACAGTACAGACGCAAATAGTACAGCATATACAGATGCAAACAAATTAGTTACAGGTACAGTATGGTCTATTGATGTTAGGGATATGTGAGCGTCCAAATCCCGTAGTATTACATATAATGGGGAGAGATAATAGTTCTTTCCTAAGTACCTAGATGCCAAATCACCAAGCTTAGCATCTCTCTACAGTATTTTGTATTTGAGTACTAAATAGCATGAACACCTGGTAACATACAGTACTCTACTGTAAAGGCTGCAGCAGAAAGTGTTATCTTTCTAAGTATAATGGGGAGAGATAAAAGCTCCTCCCTAAGTTCCTGGATGCCAAATCACCATGCTTAGCATCTCTGTACAGTATTTTGCATTTGAGTAATAAATAGCCAGAAACACCTTGTAACGTACAGTACTCTGTGGTAAAGTCTACTGCGGCAAGTGTTATCTTTCTAAGTATAATGGGGAGAGATAAAAGCTCCTCCCTAATTTCCTGGATGCCAAATCACCACCCTTAGTATTTCTGTACAGTATTTTGCATTTGAGTACTAAATAGCACGAACAGCTTGTAATGTACTCTGCTGTAAAGGCTACAGTGGCAAATATAATATTTCTAAGTATAATGGGTGAGATAAAAGCTCCTCTCTAAGTTTCTGGATGCCAAATCACCATGCTTAGCATCTCTCTACAGTATTTTGTATTTGAGTCCTAAATAGCATGAACACCTTGTAACGTACAGTACTCTGCTGTAAAGGCTGCAGCAGAAAGTGTTATCTTTCTAAGTTTAATGGGGAGAGATAAAAGCTCCTCCCTAAGTTCCTGGATGCCAAATCACCGTGCTTAGCATCTCTGTACAGTATTTTGCATTTGAGTAATAAATAGCTAGAAACACCTTGTAACGTACAGTACTTTGCGGTACAGTCTACAGTGGCAAGTGTTACCTTTCTAAGTATAATGGGGAGCGATAAAAGCTCCTCCCTAAGTTCCTGGATGCCAAATCACTGTGCTTTGCATCTCTATACAGTATTTTGCATTTGAGTACTAAATCACAATAACAGCTTGTAACGTACTCTGCTCTAAAGGCTACAGTGGCAACTGTTATCTTTCTAAGTATAATGGGGAGAGACAAAAGCTCCTCCCTAAGTTCCTGGATGCCAAATCACCATCCTTAGTATCTCTGTACAGTATTTTGTATTTGAGTACTAAATAGCATGAACAGCTTGTAACATACTCTGCTGTAATGGTTACAGTGGCAAGTGTTATCTTTCTAAGTATAATGGGGAGAGATAAAAGCTCCTTCCTAAGTTCCAGGATGCCAAATCACCGTGCTTAGCATCTCCGTACAGTATTTTGCATTTGAGTACTAAATAGCACAAACAGCTTGTTGTTATGCACACCAGTGCCTGCAGGAATGTACTGGTGTCTGAACAGAGAGGGATGCAAAACAAATGAACTAACAGACAGACTGGGAAATATGACATCACGTACACAGAAAGTGATAGGGTAACAAAACCAACACAAAGTGAACAGAGAAGCCCAGAGGCTAAGAAACTGGGTGTCTCCCTAGTATTACAAATGCTAAGATGGAAAAAGCAAGATGTTGTGTTTTAATACGTAGAGAACCCGAAATGCTGTTGCTAAGGGCAACAGCAAAACCCTAAAGGGTTACCAACGGGTGTGGCAGCAAACTCCTTGGTCAGAGATGGAATAGTAGGCACAAGGAGAGTCTCCACAATCCTAATTCTCACTTGCAGGGCCCAGGTTCAGATTACTGCCACTAAACTGACACATGGACGCCCTGCACAGTGAGAGAGGATTAAGCATGCAGGTCTGAAAGTACAGCCACAAACCTGCTGGGTTCACAGAATAGCAAAAGAACCTCAGCAGGCTAAACGACTGACTCCAGTCTTACTGCTAGGTCTGGATTGGCAGAGTGTAGTACCAAATCCCCAGGCCTATTTGCAGTAAGCAATAACAAATACAAAGCTACACAGTACTGGCTAATTTTCAGGAACTGACTAACCAACAAAGATTCAGCAGCATCTGCTTAATCTGAGAAGAGGCCTTATAAAGCAGGTGCTGTCCACGCCCCACTCAGACCTCACAGACTGTGAGCACAAAAACCAGCACCGGATCCCCTGCCTGTAACCACTGCACAGCAAAAGACCCGAACCGGAGTATCAGCTGCGCTCAGGTTACTCCGCTAGCACTTGTCTCCCGGTTGCCATGACGACGTGGCAGCACAGGGCAGGAGACCCTAACAGTACCCCCCCTCTGACGAGGGGTCAAAGAACCCCTACCACCGGGTTTATCGGGGAACTGCGAGAAGAAAGAGCATATCAGTCTGGGGGCATGAAGATCACAACTGCGCACCCACGACCGCTCCTCCGGGCCATACCCCTTCCAGTGCACCAAAAATGACAGCCGACCCCGAACCATCTTGGAGTCAAGAATCCTTTCAACAACAAACTCCCTCTGGCCACGTATCAGAAGAGGGGAAGGTCTTCCTCTGGAAGAAGGATTACTAATCGCCCGTTTTAAAAGGGAACAATGAAATGTTTTATTGATACCCAAAGAACGGGGCAGATCTAACTGAAATGCCACTGGATTGATAACCCTGGTGATCTTATAAGGGCCGATGAACCGGGGGCCTAACTTATGAGATGGCTGTCTCAACTTCAAATTCTTGGTAGACAACCAGACGAAGTCTCCTAATTTGAAGCTGCAGGGTCTTTTCCGCTTATCAAAAACCCTTTTGGTCACTAATGACACAGACACAAGGGCTTTCTTCACTTTCCTCCAAATACCTCTAAGGACCGAACCACCAGGCGTGGAGTCCAGGGGGTCAAAAGAATTGGCCTTAGGATGATGCCCATACACACAAAGGAAGGGAGATATCCCTGTAGCAGAGTGAGCCGCGTTGTTATAGGCAAACTCCGCCATGGACAGATGAGCAACCCAGTCAGTCTGACACTTGGAGACATAACACCTGAGGAACTGCTCCAAGGACTGGTTCACCCTTTCAGTCTGCCCATTAGACTGCGGATGGTAGCCTGACGACAAGCTGACAGAAATCTGGAGATCGGAACAAAATGCCCTCCAGAATTTGGCCACAAACTGGGATCCGCGGTCAGAGACCACATCAAGTGGCAACCCGTGGAGACGCACAACATGCAGCATAAATAATTCAGACAGGCGTCTGGCCGATGGCAGCCCAACCAGTGGAACGAAGTGCGCCATCTTCGAAAACCTGTCAACGACAACCCAGATGGCTGTCATCCCCGAGGATTTGGGCAAGTCCACCACAAAATCCATTGAAATGTGGGTCCATGGCTTAGATGGAATAGAGAGTGGATGTAATGGGCCAACAGGAACCCCTCTAGGAGTCTTATTTCGGGCACAGATGTCACATGCCCGAACCCACTGATCCACATCCTTAGCCACCGAGGGCCACCACACCGCCCTAGATAGCAACTCCCGAGTTCTGGCAATACCCGGGTGACCTGCCGACTTCTTGGCATGGAATTCCAGGAACACTCGCTGTCTTAACCTAGGAGGCACAAACAAAAGACCTACCGGAAGGTCTGGAGGAGCCTGCTCCTGTGCTCTAAGGACTAATGACAAGAGGTCCTGGGTAATGCCCACTTTAATACATGATGGGGACACAATGGGCAACGGCTCCTCGGTGGTCTCTTGGATTGGAGCAAAACTCCGCGAGAGCGCATCAGCCTTGATGTTTTTTGACCCAGGGCGATATGTTATCAAAAAATTAAAGCGAGCAAAAAACAAAGCCCATCGTGCCTGCCTGGCATTGAGACGCTTCGCTGACTCTAAATATGCCAAATTCTTATGGTCGGTGAGAATTGAGACCACAAACTTAGCCCCCTCAAGCCAGTGTCTCCACTCCTCGAGTGCATCCTTAATAGCCAACAATTCCCGGTTACCCACGTCATAATTCATCTCGGCAGGCGAAAATTTACGGGAAAAGTAAGCACAGGGATGAAGGCGATTATCAGACACTCCCATCTGAGAAAGCACTGCCCCAATACCCATCTCAGAGGCATCCACCTCCACCACAAAAGGACGCTCTGGATCTGGGTGTCGCAGCACCTTGGCCGAAACAAATGCCCTTTTGAGACGGGCAAAAGCCGCTTTAGCCTCACAAGACCAGTGAGCAACATCCGCCCCTTTCTTAGTGAGTGCCACCAAGGGCACCACTATAGACGAAAATCCAGCGATAAATCGTCTATAAAAATTTGCAAAGCCCAGGAAACGCTGAAGCGCCTTCAAACTAGTGGGCTGCACCCAATCCAGGACTGCCTGTACCTTGGAACCCTCCATTTGGAAACCTTCTGGGGAGATAATATATCCTAGAAATGCGATTTGCTGAACTTCAAATTCGCACTTCTCCAGCTTCGCCCCAAGCCGGTGGTCTCTGAGTTTCTGGAGGACTAAGCGTACATGCTTCCGATGTTCCTCCAGGGAATGGGAGAAGATTAGGATGTCATCTAAGTATACGACTAAGAATCTATCCAAATATTCCCTGAGCACATCGTTCATGAAATCCTGGAAGACTGCCGGGGCATTACAGAGCCCAAAAGGCATCACCAAATATTCATAATGCCCTGAGTGGGTATTAAAGGCAGTCTTCCATTCATCCCCCTCTCTTATTCGGATTAGATTGTACGCACCGCGTAGGTCAATCTTAGAAAAAATGGTGGCAGTACGAAGCTGGTCAAACAAGACCGAAATGAGAGGCAGTGGGTATGAGTTTTTAATCTTGATACGGTTCAATTCCCTGAAGTCGATGCAGGGTCGCAATGAACCGTCCTTTTTACCCACGAAGAAGAACCCCGACCCAACTGGAGACTGTGAAGGTCTGATAAATCCCTTAGCCAAGTTCTCCTGAATGTACTCTGCCATAGCCTGAGTCTCAGGACGTGACAGGGAGTACAACCTGCTCTTGGGAAGCTTAGCATTCGGCAACAAATTAATGGCACAGTCATAGGGGCGATGGGGAGGTAGTACCTCTGCAACTTTTTTGGAGAACACGTCCGCAAAATCTGCATAACACCCTGGCAATCCTGGCAAACTTAGCTGCGAGAGCCTGACTGGAAGGCTCAAGCAACTCCTGAAACAATCAGTACCCCAACTAAGAATCTCCCCAGAGACCCAGTCAAATTGAGGATTGTGGGCCCTTAACCAGGGTAACCCCAACACCAATGGGGCAAAAGTACAGACAGTCACATAAAAGGACAATTTTTCAGAGTGTGTGGCTCCAATAAACAAAGAAATCTGGCTAGTGCAAGATGTAATTTTACCCTGGGATAATGGTTCCCCGTTTAACCCACAAATTTCAATTTCCGACGCCAAGGGTACTAAGGAAACAGAGTGTTTCAGGGCGAATTGGCGGTCCATAAAAACTCCGTCGGCCCCACTGTCCACAAAGGCCTCAGTCTTGACAGTTTGACCGAGGATCTTCAAGGTCACCGGAATGATAAAAGTCTTCTTGGGAAATTCTGACTTCTGGCCTGACAGGATATTTCCCATCACCCTCAGGCCCTGAAGTTTTCCGGCTTTTCTGGGCATGATACTACCACATGACCCTTATTCCCACAGTACAAACACAACCCCTGCTGTCTCCTCCGCATCTTCTCACGCGAGGAGAGGCGGGTAGCCCCAATCTGCATAGGCTCCTCGGAAAATTCCTCAGAGTCTGAGGTTCCCTTGGGAAAGAAGGAAACCTCGGTCTCCCTTTCAAGCCTACGCTCTCTCAGCCGTCTATCCACCCGGATGGATAACTGCATGAGCTGATCCAAGCTATCAGGCAAGGGATATTGTACCAGTTGGTCTTTTATCTGGTTAGAAAGACCTCTTCGGTACTGGTGTCTCAGGGCTGGGTCATTCCACTGGGTATCATGGGCCAACCTCCGAAACTCCGTACAGTAAACCTCAACTGGCCTTCGCCCTTGCTTAAGGATCGAAATCTGAGCCTCGGCTGAGGCCGTCTTGTCAGGGTCATCATACAACATGCCCAGTGCCGTAAAAAAAGCATCAACACTTTTAAGCGACGGACAGTCAGGCTGCAACCCATATGCCCAGACCTGTGGGTCTCCTTGTAGCAAGGAAATCACTATGCCCACCCGCTGAATATCTGACCCAGAAGACTGAGGCCTAAGCTGGAAATATAGCTTGCAGCTCTCCTTGAAACAAAAGAACTGCGAGCGATCTCCAGAAAAACGATCCGGAAGATTTACTTTCGGCTCCTTAACCCCTGAAGGTGCTGCTGCTGCGGGAGCTCCACCAGCGGCCTGGGAGGTGTGCATTTTAATGGACAAATCACTAAATTGACGAGTCAGGACCTGCACCTGATCGACCACCTGTTGCAACGTATTTTGAGGGGTATGCTCCATATTCCCACAAAATTTCAACAGGAGTATTGGGCTGCTGAATATGTTATGCACACCAGTGCCTGCAGGAATGTACTAGTGTCTGAACAGAGAGGGATGCAAAACAAATGAACTAACAGACAGACTGGGAAATATGACATCACGTACACAGAAAGTGATAGGGTAACAAAACCAACACAAAGTGAACAGAGAAGCCCAGGGGCTAAGAAACTGGGTGTCTCCCTAGTATTACAAATGCTAAGATGGAAAAAGCAAGATGTTGTGTTTTAATACGTAGAGAACCCGAAATGCTGTTGCTAAGGGCAACAGCAAAACCCTAAAGGGTTACCAACGGGTGTGGCAGCAAACTCCTTGGTCAGAGATGGAATAGTAGGCACAAGGAGAGTCTCCACAATCCTAATTCTCACTTGCAGGGCCCAGGTTCAGATTACTGCCACTAAACTGACACATGGACGCCCTGCACAGTGAGAGAGGATTAAGCATGCAGGTCTGAAAGTACAGCCACAAACCTGCTGGGTTCACAGAATAGCAAAAGAACCTCAGCAGGCTAAACGACTGACTCCAGTCTTACTGCTAGGTCTGGATTGGCAGAGTGTAGTACCAAATCCCCAGGCCTATTTGCAGTAAGCAATAACAAATACAAAGCTACACAGTACTGGCTAATTTTCAGGAACTGACTAACCAACAAAGATTCAGCAGCATCTGCTTAATCTGAGAAGAGGCCTTATAAAGCAGGTGCTGTCCACGCCCCACTCAGACCTCACAGACTGTGAGCACAAAAAACAGCACCGGATCCCCTGCCTGTAACCACTGCACAGCAAAAGACCCGAACCGGAGTATCAGCTGCGCTCAGGTTACTCCGCTAGCACTTGTCTCCCGGTTGCCATGACGACGTGGCAGCACAGGGCAGGAGACCCTAACACTTGTAACGTAAAGTAATCTGCTGTAAAGGCTACAGCTGCAAGTGTTATTTTTACAAATAAAGTATAATGGGGAGAGATAAAAGCTCCTCCCTAAGTTCCTGGATGCCAAATCACTGTGCTTAGCATCTCTGTACAGTATTTTGTATTTGAGTACTAAACAGCACGAACAGCTTGTAACGTACAGTACTCTGCTGTAAAGGCTACAGCGGCAAGTATTATCTTTCTAACTATAATGGGGAGCGATAAAAGCTCCTCCCTAAGTTCCTGGATGCCAAATCACTGCTTAGCATCTCTGTACAGTATTTTGCATTTGAGTACTAAATAGCATGAACAGCTTGTAACATACAGCGGCAAGTGTTATCTTTCTAAGTGTAATGGGGAGAGATAAAGCTCCTCCCTAAGTTCCTGGATGCCAAATCACTGTGCTTAGCATCTCTGTATAGTATTTTGCATTTGCGTACTGAATAGCACGAACAGCTTGTAATGTACTCTGCTCTAAAGGCTACAGCGGCAAGTGTTATATTTATAACTATAATGGGGAGAGATAAAAGCTCTTCCTTAGGTTCCTGGATGCCAAATCACTATCCTTAGTATCTCTGTACAGTATTTTCTATTTGAGTCTAAATAGCACAAACAGCTTGTAACATACTCTGCTGTAATGGTTACTGCGGCAAGTGTTATCTTTCTAAGTATAATGGGTAGAGATAAAAGCTCCTCCCTAAGTTCCTGGATGCCAAATCACCATGCTTAGCATCTCTGTACAGTATTTTGTATTTGAGTACTAAATAGCATGAACAGCTTGTAACGTACTCTGCTGTAAAGGCTACAGCCACAAGTGTTATCTTTATCAGTATAATGGGGAGATATAAAAGCTCCTCCCTAAGTTCCTGGATGCCAAATCACTGTGCTTAGCATCTCTGTATAGTATTTTGCATTTGAGTACTGAATAGCATGAACAGCTTGTAATGTACAGCGGAGTTATCTTTCAGTAGACAGGGAGGGAGGTTAGATTACAATAAATGTACAACACAATACTGTACTGTATATGAAAATCAGATAGAGAACTGCAGTCTCTTTGATAGATGTGTAAATAGTACAGTAGCAGTGATCCCTTCTTATAAAGTACAACACAGATTCTCTAATGCCCATGATCTACAGTACTGTGTTGCTTGAAGAGTTAGTTGTGTCAGAATAGACTAATTATATTAATTGGTATGTCTACGGGACCTCATTTTCGCTGTGTATTTTAGATAGCGGAATGAGTCGCTCCTGCAGATTTGCCCATATTTATGTAAAACCTGTGTGCACACTTCTATTAAATGTGAAGGTATATTATAATAGATAAAAAAAAATAATAATAATAAAGTGAGTGTCAGAAAAACAAAATACACTCACACTTTGGGAATCAAACCTGGGACTCTCAGCATGGGAGGCGGAAGACTTCACCACTTGCCCACACCGCTTCGTGGAAGCGACACAAGCTCATGTGTAAAAGTACTGTAAGCAGCGATTCCTTCCCATTGGCGTTTGTTTATGCCATTAAGGGACTTGGACGCTCATATTGTACAAAACATTCAGTATACTTTACATACTTTAACGTCAATTAACTACATTATTGCATTCACACATTAGTTGCGTCTGCATACACTATATTCATTTTTACTTTATTGCTTTGTCTATGGGACTTGGACGCTCACAAGTCATAACACAGCAAGTTCGCTTGCATCTGTATAAACTATATATATATATTTTTTTTTTAATTGACCCTCTCCGTCTGACCATTGGTCTGTGTGTACATTAGCATTACAGCCATCACTGACCATTTGCCAGAGCTTGTACAGTAGAGCATTCCACCGCTATTCACTCTAAAGTACTCGATTAGTGGAGCATTAGTCACCCAGTGGTGGAGACGTGTTTTGCATGCTGAGTATGTAGTTGTGCTTCAACGCGCCTATCTGTGATTAAACTCAGCAACCTAAGCTATCGCCTAGGTGCGACTAAACCTCCGTTTAGGGAGAGAAACAGCCAAGATAACGGAGGCTCCATCTGTACACACCAATAAATGTAACAATCTGTATAATTATAAGTTTCTTTATACTGTTCAGCTCCAATGGTTAAATGGAAGAGATATCCAGCTGAGCAAGAAACACACTATGTGCCATCATTGTTTTGCAACATTGTAATACATTGAAGCAGCTATCATAAGCTGTACATACTCTTGCAACATAATTACACTATGCTCTTGGAATAAAACTATAAATATTGAGTGTGCATATTTGAGATACAAGACATAGTACAAATGAAATTATAATTAATGAAAAATAGGTTCATAGATTATGCATAACCGCTAAATTGAATATCTTTATGTACACTTATATATAAAAAAGGACAGGACACAGGAAATAATTTTAATAATTTTTATTTAAGAACACAGTTTTTTTCTCATCACAGCACAAAACCTTTTCCCTTTTTTCTTTATTATATTTTAATACTTTGCTTAATTTAGCCTCATAGTAGGCTAATTAGTTTATTCTAAAAATAAATAATATCAAGCCTAACAGGCAGAATCCATGTGAAGTAGTTGATATCTTTTATTAAACATACGATTAAAGGTTATATTTTAAAATCATATAGGGAAATGTGTACCCAATAATCCAATTACTTTATTGTCTATCTGTCTTTTTTCTTACTCATATAGTCCAATTTTAAATTGGAGGGTAGCACTTGATCATAATATATATGGATACGTAAATTTGACAATAACATTTAAAGATCAATATTCCCCCAAAAAATATGTATATTTCTGGTGCAGAACTCCTCTCCTTTCAACATGTTAATCAGTGGTGTCTCTCAATACTTTCTTCTGAGGATAAAGTGTAATGGGTCATAGTTGTTGTCTGAGAGTCTGACTTCCAGCTGGATTAAACAATTGCGTTTTCGATTACCTTGCAGATTTGAAACAAGCTTGTAGTTTACCATGCTCTCTGGAGCTAACAAAGGCTTCTTTCAAAAGGAGAAAGAGCACTAGTTTATCTTATCTTGCGCGTATTGAAAACCTATTAATACACTATTAATAAACAAAATGTCTCTTACAAAACAATCAGCTGCTCCTCTAGGGATATCCCTGTCAGATCAGGACCTACAGTAGAACACAAACAATACACGCTCCATAGTCCATGCTGTAAGAAGTTAGTGTACATTTCTGTTTATAAACATTAATATTTCATGTACAGTATTTCTGCCTATTTGAAAAGAGATATGGAAACAATCCTTCCTGCAAGTCATCCACCGTGTTGGTCACTTAGTTTATTCCTTACATCTTTGGTTTTTGCAAGAAATCTTCAAATAATACCCTAGTGGGTGTGGTATGGAAGATAGATAGTAACTAGGTCGACAGGGTCTCTAGGTCGACAGGGTCTTTAGGTCAACATGGTCTAGGTCGACAGATCAAAAGGTCGACATGAGTTTTTTTGGCGTAATTTTCTTCGTAGAGTGACCGGGGAACCCCAATTAGTGCACCTTGTCCCGTCCCATGGCTCGCTCCGCTCGCCATGCTTCGGGCAGATTGCCGTTCCAATCGTAGTCCGCGTGGATCGTTAAGTAAGAAAAGGTAAAAAAAACTGTGAAAAACTCATGTCGACCTTTTGACCTGTTGACCTAGAACATGTCGACATAGAGACTCTGTCGACCTAGTTACTGTCGACCAATAGTGGTCAACCTAGATAGTGTCGACCTAGTTACTGTCGACCTAGAGACCGGATCCCACCGTAGTACCAGAAGCAGCATAAAAGAAAATATGTCCAACGGCCACTCATTGCCATTCAGTAGGGTTCAGCCTTTAACTGTGGATCTACCATATATTGTGATATTGTAAGAGTAAGTCCAGACATACTTTCAGAAATACAAAAAATATGAATGTATCAATGTGGTTTAGAACAGAAATTGACACTAACAACACTATAGGCAAACTCTTGGTGTTTGTATTGTGTATATACATACACAGTATCTATCTATCTATCTATCTATCTATCTATCTATCTATCTATCTATCTATCTATCTATCTATCTATCTATGTGTGTGTCTAGTATTCACAAGGCTTGCACTCATAAAGAATGTCAGCATGGGGGGTGCTCTATCAGAGTATCCATGGGGAAAATATCCACCAAAGGCACTAAGGGGTCTAATTACTAACCCTTGGGGATAGGTAAAGTGGACGGAGCTAAAGTACCAACCAACCAGCTCCTAACTGTCATTTTTCTGAAACAGCCAGTAACATGACAGTTGGGAGATGATTGGCTGGTACTTTATCTCCTTCCACTTTATCTCTCTCCAAAGCTTAGTAAATCCAATAAATAAAGCAAGAGGACACTCACTAATCCTGTTGAAAATACAGTAAGATTTTAATCTTGGAAAAGGGTAAAGTATGGTCGATGTTTTGGTTAATTCATAACCTTTGTGAAGACATCAGTATTAGCAACTGCAGAACTGCAAACTATAAAGACTAACGTTGGCTATACACCAGACCAACTTTCCACCAACCATCAAACTGAACAATTTGTCGGTCCAACTAAAATGGTGCCACGCACACCTAACCATACTTTTCATCAGAACATCCAACCAGCCAACTTCTATATAATTTTTTTTGTCAAAAATGTGAACGTCAGTATGTGTAATTATTTCTTACTTTTAAACGGAGGGTGCTGTTAACCACTTGTGTCGGTTTTGTTTATTATCAGATTACTTAATAATTGCTATTTAAACCCAATTCAGTATCACTTTAAACCATACTGAATAAGGGCTAAACAGCTATAATTTCAATAATTTGATTATTTAAAAAAAATACAAAATCAACAATTTTGGCGACATTTTGGGAAAACTTATTTTACACAGTTTAGAAAAAACTGTACTGTGATTTTATATATAGCACTCTACAGATTTATAAATTGACAATACCGGCAATGGCAATTGTATCTTCAGTCAATGTTTCAGACTATTTATGCATGTTTCATCAGGATCCTGACAAAAGATGTATAAATATTGAATTTGAAATGTTGATTGAAGATACAGTTGCCATTGTCGGTGTTGTCATATAAAAATCCGTGGAATGCCGCCCCTCTGTATTATGCTGTCTGTTATGGAGCTGCTTATGCCTTTGAGTGGGCACCCAAGTATCTAATCAAGTATAGTAAGTGTAGTGCCTGTTAATCATGTTTGCACATGTATATATATATATAAATATATATATATATATATATATATATAAACTTAATATTATCAGTAGTTAAGGAAGTGAGAGTTGAATTACACAAAACCAGTGTGGACCTCAAAGAATATGAACTAAAGCAATAACGACACTGATGTACGACAAAACAGATAAATGGTTGGACAAACTGAGCATAAGTGCTGGTCACTATAAAAGAGACTTTAAAAGAAATTAGAAAATGACAATTCAGACTACAGAAAACACACTGTCTACCACTGACTAACAGATGGCATTCCACAACAAATACGCAGGACCAATAGAAGGCAACCAGTTGTCATGGTAAACAGCATTTCATTATTGTCTTCCTCAGATGTAGACACTAACGGAAGTTACTCCCTAACAAAAGGACAATAAGTGAACATAAATATAATTAACGTGTCAACTTACAAATTAACCACTTCAGAACTTTACGGTGTTTTGTGGGTGTGTTTGAAAAATTCAGGTGTGGCAAGGCGTTTTTTGGGTGGGTCTCTGACGTCAGCGATGACCACTTCCAGCCTCTTGCATTTACTGAATTGTGGATGACCTTGCCAGACGCAGATGGAAAAACTCTTTGATGTTCTGGTATTTGCGTATGGTTTTGTGATCAGATAGGGCATTGCGTTGCATTCGCAATTTCGTCAATGGCCGTTTTTTCTCTATTGCTGGGCAGCAACTACAGTATTTGATTGCAGCAACTGCTTTTTAGCAACATTAGCGATCCAACCTGAATAGGGTCCTAAGAGAACATTTCAGGGAAGGTACAAAGATATCTACCGCAGAAGGAGTCAACCATGCTTTAACTGGTTCAAACAGGTGTTTAAAAGCTTCAAAGATGTCTACCGCAGAATGAGTCAACCATACTTTAACTGGTTCAAACAGGTGATTAAAAGCTCTATATATTATCAACTGGATTGGTGATTGCACTACTTAATCTATCTATCTATCTATCTATCTATCTATCTATCTATCTATCTATCTATCTATCTATCTATCTGTCTGTCTGTCTGTCTGTCTGTCTGTCTGTCTGTCTGTCTGTCTGTCTATCTATCTATCTATCTATCTATCTATCTGTCTGTCTGTCTGTCTGTCTGTCTGTTTGTCTATCTAATCCCAAAATATATTTAGTCCATGTAGCTGTCTGTGATATTCACAAAATATATTGCACACATTGAATATAAAAACAAGATTTAATATTCAGCCACACACCAGTTGTTCTGATATTCCGTCAAAAAACAAACAGGTCAGCTACAATTCAAAACAGCTGGGCTGATGTCTAGAGAATAGAGACACATTTCCAATCTGCACCTGGAGAAAAAGCTTTCGAAAAAGTGTAATGACAATTTTCACATCAGATAGAACCTTCAGAGCAATTTGAAAAGCAGCAGGAAAACAGAAAGACTAAGTTAGTCAGTAGATGGTGACAAAAAAAAGAAAGAAAAAAAAAAGATATAGTTTAAAAATATTTTACTAACAAGCTAGAAAGGGCTACAGTATATTACGTGTTTTCAAATAAAAACAGATTTAAAAAATGTAGAAATAGTTTTAAAATGTGGATGTTACTTTGTGGCACTATGGCATTTGTCATGGACATTTCTATTGGTGGGTATTTTATTGATTTTGTGCACTTCCTGCTGAAAGACCAGTCATTATTATACTTTTTTGGGTTCTATGCATCAGTCTGATGTATTATCTTTTAGATACATAAAGTTGCCACCTGTGTATCTTTTCCAGAGATGGAATCATAATTGAAGGGGCTAATTATTAAACATGTGGTAATGGTAGTAAGTTTATGAAGGAGAGGGAAATGTAATAGCCTGCGAGATGCAGACATCAGCATGATTCCGGTGAGTCTGCCTGTTTTTTTTTCAAGTGTCTACAATTAAAAGACAAAGCTAACCTAGTTTTGCCTATTAAATGAATGCCTAAAATGGACAGACTCACGGGAATTGTACTGATGCCTGCATCTCACAGGCTATTACATTTTCCCCTATAAGTCTTCATTTATTGTAGTGAATTATTGAAAATACAAAAAGCATTTAATAGTTAAAATAGAAAAAGTGGTTATAATGGTCCACCAAAGACAATACTGTTCATGCCACCACCAACAAATTGTTCCCAAAGAACACTTTTAAATATTGGCAACTATGGTGGTCATTCCGAGTTGTTCGCTCGCTAGCTGCTTTTAGAAGCATTGCAAACGCTAGGCCGCCACCCTCTGGGAGTGTACCTTAGCTTAGCAGAATAGCAAACGAAAGATTAGCAGAACTGCTACTAAATATTTTCTTGCAGTTTCTGAGTAGCTCCAGACCTACTCCTAGATTGCGATCAGCTCGGTCCATTTAGTTCCTGGTTTGATGTCACAAACAGGCCCTGCGTTCGGCCAGCCACTCCCCTGTTTCTCCAGACACTCCCGCGTTTTTTCCTGACACGCCTGCGTTTTTTTAGCACACTCCCGGAAAACTCTCAGTTACCACCCAAAAACCCCCCTTTCCTGTCAATCATTCACCAATCAGCAGTGCGACTGAAAAGCGCCGCACGAACACCAGCAAATTTACTACGTTTTGTGTAAAATAACTTAGCGCATGCGCTCTGCGTACCATGCGCACGCGCATTTAGCAACAAATCGCAGCATAGCGAAAATCGGCAACGAGTGAACAACTCGGAATGACCACCTATGTAAGCAGAAAATCAATCAATCTCTCCCCCCTGCCTCTACTCCCCATTGTACATCATAATGGTCCTTCTGTCCCCTCCTGGTCAGGGGCGCCGACAGCTGTGCCGGGTTCAGGTAATGGTAGGGGGCAAGGCCAATGCAGGGAGGTGTGGCCATCCCCCTTACATAGGAAATGTAAAATATAATAGACTTACTGTGGATGCAAAGCGTGCACGCGCTGTACAGGGTTTTTTGTCGGCTGGATGACTGATGGATGCCGGTGGGTGGCGATCGCTCACCCACCACATGCAGCACACAGAAAGTCACTGCTCTCACTCCCCACCCCAAGTGCCGGAGGTGTCTACAAAGTGAGAAGGGAGGAGGGGGAAACAGGCCTTGGCATCTAAGGCTGGTCTTTCCTGATTTCAGAGAACAATAGCTTTGGCTTTTCAATGAGAAGACACAATAAACACAGGTCCACTTTCAATATCACAATTGTCTTCAGTACTTTGCAGCGTCAATAGCTCAGTCCCAAAGTGCTTGTTAAACAGCTTATGAATCACATAATGACTTCCCCTCTTTACATTTTAAAGCTCAACCACCGTTGTACTAATTGCTCAAACATGAGGTATAGCATGCTGTCTGCACATACAGATTTTTTATCATAGCCTCTTGCACAAGATAGGATTACACAGTGTGGGAAAAGAGTGTTCAGCGCTCACCTTTCCCCCCCTTTTTTAAATCAATAATATATGCAATCTGCTATTCTGTTAACATAAATATTCACAATCAATAAAATTCAAAATAGTTTATTCAGAATATATAAAAAAATATGAAGTTTTAAAATATGAATAAGAATGAGTTAATATCAGGTTTGGCTATAAATAAAACCAATTGAGAATAAAAGGGACCTGTAGCTGTATAGATGAATCTATGAGAAAGTATATATATATATATATATGTGTGTAAGTATTTTAAACAAGCCTAATACCGGTATACAAAAACAGACATATAGCACAAATACGAACACAAATATGGGCTGAGCATGTTGCAATAGCTTTAGTGGGCATTTCTGTTCACTTGTGGACGGATAAAAGACAAACAACATAAAACAAAAGATGGGAATTTGTGACCGGGAACTGAAATCTATTTTATAATAAAGTGCTATATATTATTCGAATTAAGGAGTTATGTAATCAGATATTATATTGTATAATATTATCCCTATTATGGTCTTCTATACTGTATTTTTCCTTATGCTAAATGAGAGGAATATAGCTGGAATCATCTTGATGTGTGCATATATATACAGATACACACATGTCCAATGTCTTAATATTCAATGTAATAATAAGATATATCCCAGTAGTTGTTTATTTCAAAAATGATGTCAGTTCTATGTCTATATTGAGGCCTCTTGGGGCGAGAGTACCTAATTCATAGATCATCTTTGTTTCTTCTCTGGATAGGAGGTCCTCGGTATTTCCTCCTCTCCATGGTTTCATAATTTGTTTTAGTCCGACAAATTGTAGAAGACTGGGGTTTGAGTTATGTTTTTCTTTGAAGTGTACGGGTATGCTATGGTTGTCTTTTCCATTCTTTATGGTACATAAATGTTCCTGTACCCGTACATGGAGTTTTCTTTTCGTTTTACCCACATATTGTAAGCCACATGGGCACCATAGCATATAGATTAGTCCTGTGGTGTGACAACTTATTCTTCCTTTTATAGTGATCGTTCTTTTATTTGTGATGGACTCGACCTCTTTTATTATTCTTGTAGAGTCACATCTTGTCTTTTTACAGGCTGTACAAACACCACATCGTGAAAAGCCATTAATATTCCTTTTCTGACCTCCTACGGTCAAACTTTGATGACTTTTGACCAATGCTGTCTTGATGGTGGGGGCCCTTCTGTACACTATTCGTGGATGTTCTGGCAGTATATCCTTAAGATCCTCATCCGTTTGGAGTATGTGCCAATGCTGTTTAATGCTTTTTTCGAGTAGTTAACTCTGTGCGGAATAGTCTAATATAAAAAGGATTTCTCTCCGGTCTTCTGTTTTCTTACTCCTGTATTCCAGCAGGTCTTTTCTGTCTATTTCTCTAATTCTTTCTCTTTCATCCATCAGATGTCCTGGACTGTATTTCTTCTCTATAAAATTGTCCATCATATTGTTCGCTTGTAACTCGAAGTCAGTTTTTCTGGAACAATTTCTTCTAATTCTCCTGAATTGTCCTCCGGGAATGTTCCTAATCCATTTTTGATGGTGGTTGCTGGTTGCATTGAGGTAACTATTACAGTCTGTTGGTTTGATGAATGTCTTTGTTTCCAATTTATTATTCTTTCTAAAAATGGTTAGATCTAGGAAGTTAATGGATTCTTCACTGATGGTAAATGTAAACTCTAGATTCTCTATATTTAATATCGCAAGTTGCCAGTAGGAGGTCCTCTTCGTATTCTATACTATTTATCATATTTATCACATGTGTGGTGTCTTTAATGTAGCTCCGTTGTTTTGCCACTACCGGTTGGAGGAACGTGTCGACATATCCTGACAAGTTAGCAGTCAGGGACCCAATACCCGCAATGATAGTTCTTCCTGGTGGTTTCTTCTGATCTTTATGGATCTTCGGTAGATGGTAAAAATTAGGGATAATTGGATTCTTTTGATTCAACTACTCAAATTCTATTTTATTAAGTATCCCCATGTCTATCCCTTTTTTTTAGTAATATCGTCAATTTCTCCATATACCTTATGGTGGGATTGGTTTTTAATTTCTGGTAAGTGGTACTGTCTCCTAGTTGTGATAGCGCTTCTTCTTCATATGCTGATCTATTCATAATCACGACTCCTCCTCCCTTATCTGCTGGTTTTATCGTTATGGTGTTATTTTTACTCAGTGTCACCAATGCCTTTCTTTCCTCTTTTGTCATATTCCATTTTCTCTTTGGGATATCTTCTGTCATTTTCTCTATGTCTCCTTCTATCAATTTCTGGAAGGTCTTTATAGATGGCCCTTTCAAATGATGGGGATAAAATGTAGATGGTTCTTTTAGACCCGAGTGTACAAACTCTTCCTCATATCCCGAAGAGAAAATGTAATATGACAAAAGAGGAAAGAAAGGCATTGGTGACACTGAGTAAAAATAACACCATAACGATAAAACCAGAAGAAAAGGGAGGAGGAGTCGTGATTATGAATAGATCAGCATATGAAGAAGCGCTATCACAACTAGGAGACAGTACCACTTACCAGAAATTAAAAACCAATCCCACCATAAGGTATATGGAGAAATTGACAATATTACTAAAAAAAAAGGTAGACATGGGGATACTTAATAAAAAAGAATTTTAGTAGTTGAATCAAAAGAATCCAATTACCCCTAATTTTTACCATCTACCGAAGATCCATAAAGATCAGAAGAAACCACCAGGAAGACCTATCATTGCGGGTATTGGGTCCCTGACTGCTAACTTGTCAGGATATGTCGACACGTTCCTCCAACCGGTAGTGGCAAAACAACGGAGCTACATTAAAGACACCACACATGTGATAAATATGATCAATAGTATAGAATACGAAGAGGACCTCCTACTGGCAACTTGCGATATTAAATCGTTGTACACCTGCATACACCACGAGAAAGGATGTGAATACGTGGAGAGACGACTAGATGAAGACGCAAGTCTTAAGAAAGAACAAATACAGTTCTTAGTGGAATCCATGATGTTTATCCTACAACATAATTATTTCCAATTTAGAGAAGAGTGCTATGTCCAAATTAAGGGGACCGCTATGGGCAGTAAATTTGCGCCCTCGTACGCTAATCTTTTTTTGTCGGAGTGGGAAAACAAGAGGATATGGAATAACCTACCCCAACTCAGCAACCTGAAACTTTGGGCAAGATTTATAGATGACATTATCATTATATGGAAAGGTAAGAGAGAAGACCTTGAGGTGTTCCTTAATCAACTGAATAATAATATAGAGAATCTAGAGCTTACATTTACCATCAGTGAAGAATCCGTTAACATCCTAGATCTAACCATTTTTAGAAAGAATAATAAATTGGAAACAAAGACATTCATCAAACCAACAGACTGTAATAGTTACCTCAATGCAACCAGCAACCACCATCAAAAATGGATTAGGAACATTCCCGGAGGACAATTCAGGAGAATTAGAAGAAATTGTTCCAGAAAAACTGACTTCGAGTTACAAGCGAACAATATGATGGACAATTTTATAGAGAAGAAATACAGTCCAGGACATCTGATGGATGAAAGAAAAAGAATTGGAGAAATAGACAGAAAAGACCTGCTGGAATACAAGAGTAAGAAAACAGAAGAACGGAGAGAAATCCTTTTTATATCAGACTATTCCGCACAGAGTAAACTACTCGAAAAAAGCATTAAACAGCATTGGCACATACTCCAAACGGATGAGGATCTTAAGGATATACTGCCAGAACGTCCACGAATAGTGTACAGAAGGGCCCCCACCATCAAGACAGCATTGGTCAAAAGTAATCAAAGTTTGACCGTAGGAGGTCAGAAAAGGAATATTAATGGCTTTTCACGATGTGGTGTTTGTACAGCCTGTAAAAAGACAAGATGTGACTCTACAAGAATAATAAAAGAGGTCAAGTCCTTCACAAATAAAAGAACGATCACTATAAAAGGAAGAATAAGTTGTCACACCACAGGAGTAATCTATATGCTATGGTGCCCATGTGGCTTACAATATGTGGGTAAAACGAAAAGAAAACTCCATGTACGGGTACAGGAACATTTATGTAACATAAAGAATGGAAAAGACAACCATAGCATACCCGTACACTTCAAAGAAAAACATAACTCAAACCCCAGTCTTCTACAATTTGTCGGACTAAAACAAATTATGAAACCATGGAGAGGAGGAAATACCGAGGACCTCCTATCCAGAGAAGAAACAAAGATGATCTATGAATTAGGTACTCTCGCCCCAAGAGGCCTCAATATAGACATAGAACTGACATCATTTTTGAAATAAACAACTACTGGGATATATCTTATTATTACATTGAATATTAAGACATTGGACATGTGTGTATCTGTATATATATGCACACATCAAGATGATTCCAGCTATATTCCTCTCATTTAGCATAAGGAACAATACAGTATAGAAGACCATAATAGGGATAATATTATACAATATAATATCTGATTACATAACTCCTTAATTCGAATAATATATAGCACTTTATTATAAAATAGATTTCAGTTCCCGGTCACAAATTCCCATCTTTTGTTTTATGTTGTTTGTCTTTTATCCCAATGTCCGTTTATGTTTTTATGGGGGCTATTCATGTTTTTAGAAATATTTCTTATGTTTTTAGAAATATTTCTTATGTTTACCTAATAGAAGTAACCAATAGCAACCAAGTTTGTGGAAGAAGGAGAATATGTGGATATCACAATAAGGACTAATAAACATTATGGATCTAGTCTTATCCACTGAACCACTGCCAATTATTAGTATTTAAATACAGGAATGATGGATGAACCATTATATATGATTGTTTTAAGTGTGGGCAAAAGGTACACCTCGTATAGGAAAATAACACAGTGTGGCCATCTTAAGTAAGGGCGGAAGAAAACGGAGCACAGCAGCAGCTATAAAGACGAAGGGGATCCGTGAATCGGTTATCCAGCCATCCTGACGAAGCCTAACACCAAGGCAAAACGCGTCGATTGCGGAGAAATCGATCCCTGCACGGAGTCCGGAACTAGAGGGACACGGAGCAGCGGTTGTCTGCCGGCAGACCACGGGAACCTCACCACACCACCAACGGAAAAAGGTACCACAGGACTAATTCCCTGCAAGGAATTTAACCACCCACTAGGAGCTTTATTCAAACACCTAAGTGTACTAAGTCACGTCACAGCAAAGACTGTACACAGGTAACACCAGGCGCAAGCCTCAGATTGGATCATTTAATCCCACAGAGACTCCACAAGCATATGCACCTAACGGGGTAAAACGCTGATAGTGTACCCTCAGGTGGAATTCTTGCAGCCCATATTTGTGTTCGTATTTGTGCTATATGTCTGTTTTTGTATACCGGTATTAGGCTTGTTTAAAATACTTACACACATATATATATATATACTTTCTCATAGATTCATCTATACAGCTACAGGTCCCTTTTATTCTCAATTGGTTTTATTTATAGCCAAACCTGATATTAACTCATTCTTATTCATATTTTAAAACTTTATATTTTTTTATATATTCTGAATAAACTATTTTGAATTTTATTGATTGTGAATATTTATGTTAACAGAATAGCAGATTGCATATATTATTGGTTTAAAAAAGGGGGGGAAGGTGAGCGCTGAACACTCTTTTCCTACACCATATAAGACTTAAGTGGGTGCCTATAGTACACTCACCAATTGTTCTACAGCTGCCACCCAAACCCTACAGCCATATTTAGGAGTGGCGCAGTACCTCACACAACCTTTTTTCTCATAACCAGGATTACACAGTATTTGAAATATGCTTAATATACTTTCAACATATCAGTATATCTCAATAGTTATCAGTATATTTTATGTAATTTCAGTGCTTAAACCAGTGTTTCCCAATGTTGGTCCTCAAGGCCCACTAACATTCCAGGTTTAATTTATAACCATGCTTGAGCACAGATGGCTAAGTCACATCAACAGTTACTTATTAAGTCAACTGTGCTCAAGTATGGCCATTCTTAAAATCTGGACTGTTATTGGGCCTGATTCAGGTGTGGTTGCAATGTCAATGCAGCAGCGATCTTTACAGCAATCTTAATTGTCATGGAACTGCGAGGCATCATAAGTGTAGCAGCCGTCCACAAGTGAACAGAAATGCCCACTAAAGCTATTGCAACATGCTCAGCAACTGCATACTCTGTCACAATCGCAACACAGATGCTACGAACATCAGCTCACTGAGTGCCTCCACGTGCATGCAGAATAGCTGCAGTAGCTGCAATGCTGGCACCATGTTGTCTGCGTACACAATCACAATCACAAACCAAGTCATGCCCAGAAAATGGTCACGACACACCTGCATTTTTGCAGACACTCCCCATTACCTCCCCCAAACGGCCTTTTCTTGACAATCACACTGCGACTGATTGCTCACTGTGAGTGGCATCACAAAGTGCAGTCTTCCAATAATCACTCAATTGTGACACCATCAAAGTTGCGACTACATCTGAATAAAGACCTGTGTGCCTTCAGAATCATGGTTGATGGGAAACCCCTGGCTTAAACAGTTTCAGAAGCGCTTAATGGCACTCTGTATCTCAGCATTTTCATTAGGGACATCTCCTTTTCACAGCTCTTACACACAGCATCCATGGACAACAGCTATGGCTTCCAGTGCTGGCACACTGTCTCTGGCCTCAGACTCATCATTCTGCTGGCGCTTTTGCAGCGGTCCCTTGGTGCACCATCATCAGGCATTCAGTTGTGCTTGTTACCTTGCACTACTTCAGCATTGTAGCTTTGCCCAGTCTCTTTCATTCTTAGCAGACCTGTGGTACCCCACTCTGCACTCTGCTCCTCAGCATCTCCCAGTTTTAATTGTTAATGCCCAACCAGAAACTCCAGGTTCTGTTGGTGGCTTGTCTCCTTTTGGGCACGTTGCAGCTCCATCTACTGACAGCCTCCCAAACTAAAACCTCCATTGGCTCCTTTGGAGCCAGGGGAATCACAATGCAAATAAATGAGCCCTGTATGGGCCCCAATAAACCCCGAACTTTAAGAAATCAACTCTCTGGATTCCAGAAGAGTGAGACATAGTAAGCAGACTGAATTTAGACTGAGAATTTACAGTTATTGATGCTTAAAAGCCATTGGGGATAAATAGATCTGTGAGATAGTTCAATTCTGATCACATGTACAGGGGATGAAAAGCAATGTGTCAAAGTTGGATGCCAACAAAACTGAGTGATTTTTAGGGGAGATCAGCCTATTAACATTTACTGATGCAAGTTTTAAAGGCATTTATAATTAAAGATAAAAATAAGCTTACCATACAACATCCAAAGATGAACAACCTAGTCTCATAGGAGGGCAGCTCTTGGCTGACCCATTCAAAGAAGAAGAATGACTGAGAAGGAGTTAGGGGGCTGGAGGCGGGAAGAAGAGCAGGAAGAGAAGGAGAAGAGGGGAAAGAACTTAGCATTAAAGACTGACTACAAGATGCTTTTAAAAGCAGTTTTCTAATTCATTGTTATCGGTTACTATACATACATAATTGTTTTTTGAGCCATGTTTTTGAATGACCTCTTTTGTTTGATTTTACATATAGTATCTCTGTGTTCTCACATTATTCCTGCATTTACACTATAAGACTACAGAGGAGAGAACTGGACATAGTTATCAAAAAGATCAGAATCAGAATCAGAATCAGAATCAGAATGCTGATACATACTCAGTGTCATGAGGCCAGGCATCAGAGGCTTTTTCTTCAGACCTACTGTCACCTGCTGTGCTCAAAGTACTTTATCTTCCCATTGTAGCTGTGATTCTAAAGACAGTGATGTTGCATTACACAAAAAGTATCATGTATGAAAAACTTTCTAGGCGCACAAGGAAGAGTCAAAGATGGAATACTGAATTATCAAAAAATGCAAGTTTCCGAGTCACAATTTATGAATAATAAATAAGGTTTAGTATGGGTCATCTGGGTAGCAGACTAGGGGTTGGCAGGCTGAGCCAGGTGGTACCCCCTGTCCTGGACTTACACCCGTGTCGTGTCATCCTGGCCAACCTCTAGTTACGGCCCTGTATTATATTTTGTATATTAAGTGTAGTGTTATAAATTTTATATATATTCATTTATATCATTGAAATTCTTTATTAATATTTTATCAGTTGTAATACAGTACAGCTTTTAAAACAATAAAAAAACTTTGGACAGCTAAAATCTTGAAAGTTGGAACTGGTAACGTTTATCTTCCTCATAGCAAAAGCTTAAAAGTGAAATTAAAATTTCCACCTGGACAGCCTGGACACCAGGGACGTGCAGTCATGATTAAAATAATAAAAAGATACTTATGACATATTCTGTGTCATAAGTATATGCTTTAGCCTTTATATTATTTTGGTCATTTCTACCATGTGTTTCAGAGGTACCGCTCTCAATCCCAACTACCTTCCCCCAATGTCCCCCAAACCCTATCCCTTCCCTCCTGCAGCCTAAACCAAACCCCCCAACCTCCACAGCCAAACCCTAACCCTCTCTGGAGGTGCCTAAACCTAACTCCCCCACCACTACAGTCTAACCCTAACCTTCCTTGGGGGTGCCTAAACCTAACCACCCCTCCCTGCCTCTTAAACCTATCCCCCCCTCCCCACAGCTGGCATTGTCTCATTTGGGATCCCTGTACATCAGAATACAACACTGTGGACCCAGGGACCTGTGTGCACCATACACTCTGCACCCATTATACATATGCCGATACCTCACTGTATAATTATTTAAGCGGGATCCCGGCAGTCTAAATACTGACACCAGAATCCTGACACTAATCAGAATGCCAGCGCCGGCATCCTGACTGGGATCACAATCCCGGTGCCGGCATCCCGACACCTGGGACTCCGACACCCGGGATCCCAAATGAGACACCGCCAGTCCGGTAAACTGTTCGGGGAAGGGTTAAAGCTGCGGGGATAGGGTTAGGGTTAGATTGTGATCCCAGTCGGGATGCCGGTGCTGGCATTCCAAACAGTGTCAGGATTCCACTATCAGTATTTAGATTGCCGGGATCCCGACCGTCGGAATCCTGACCGGATCCCGCTTATAGTTACACAGTGGAGTATTGGCATATCTATAATGGGTGCAGAGTGTATTGTGCATGCGGGCCCCTGGATCCAAACTTTTGTATTCTGATGTCCCTTTCCTTATAGCATCATCAAATATGTTGATTATGGGGCTAATTCAGTAAGGATCGTAAAAAGTACAAATGAGCAAAAACTGCGACCAAACACAAAATTGCAAAAGCACGCCCAAACATAAAATCTGCAACACTAATTTAATGTTACAAAAAAAGGTGGACTTGTCAAATTTGCAAATTTTGCGATTAGATTTAAAAATCTGCATTGTTTGCGAAAAAACTTACACTTAGTCGCATTTTTTGCGTAAAGGTTTCTGATGTCACAATTTAACATCAGCCACACATAACATTGAGCCAACCATGCCTACTGACAGGATGCATTGAACAACAAGACGAGCTACTTCCACTGGTGAATCCACAAACGCAGGCGGAAAAAGGAAAAAAATAAATATTTTTTTTAATGTTGAAAGTTTACATACAGTACATGACATATTAATGTTTCTTTGTTATTATTAACATTCCTTATGTTATTGTTTAATGTGAAAAGATTAAAAAAAAAGTGCTGCATAATTAAAATGTCCACAAAATCACAATTAATGTTGTGATGTTATTGAACATATGTTTCTTTGTCAAGGGGAAAAAACAACAACAAAACCTTACACATGTATGTGGGTATGATTTTTGAAGATAATAATTGTTTGTTGCTTTAAATCACAAAAAACTCAGCTTTTAAACAAAAAGCCATTAACCAAACAAAAAATAAAAAAAACTTGCTTGTAAATGTTACTGTACATGTTTGTAGGAAAACAAGTGTGTTCTTGACAAATCTGCATTGTTATTAACTTAAAGAATTATTAGGTTACTACTAACATATATTTTAGAATAATAAATGCGTTAAATAGTTTAAAGCTCCCTTACATGTTTAGAAGTTTCAATACAGCTGAATGAAGTGTTTTGTGGTCTGAGGTGTGAGCTTCTTCAGCTGGATGTAATGAAGCAATGATTGCAGTATACATGCAGTCTACAACTGAGGTCAGCTTGTGCAGATTTTAAGGTAGACCTGTAGCATACTTGCCTACCTGACCCTCTCCATGAGGGAGAAAATGCTCTGTTCCTGGACTTTCTTGGTAATGTATGATTGCCATCACCTGTGGTGAAACACCTTTCTTATCCATTAACTAGCTCACCACAGGTGATGGCAATTATACATTACCAGGAAAGTCCAGGAACAGAGCATTTTCTCCCTCATGGAGAGGGTCAGGTAGGCAAGTATGACCTGTAGTCACTCAGAAACTGCACACCATAAATGTGGGTTCAGTTGCAAAAAATGCGTATGCTCCGCCTATCTAAAATCTGCATACGCCCACAACACGCCCCTGCTCGTAGTTTTTGCGAGTCCAGCTCTTTAGTACTCCCCCTACACGCCTAGTTTTCGTAGTGCATACGCAGTTTTTGTTTTGTCTCAGAAGTTGTATTTTTTGTCTCAGAAATTGTATTTTTTGTCTCAGATTTTACGCATTTTCGCAATTTTTGCGATTTTTTTCAATTTTGCATTCCTTGTTGAATTAGCTCCTATGTATTTTATTTCTTAATGGTAAAACT
This sequence comes from Pseudophryne corroboree, assembly GCF_028390025.1. Taxonomy (NCBI): domain Eukaryota; kingdom Metazoa; phylum Chordata; class Amphibia; order Anura; family Myobatrachidae; genus Pseudophryne; species Pseudophryne corroboree. The sequence continues at coordinate 168,083,032 of NC_086448.1, read as the reverse complement.
TGCATCATTACAGATAAAGGCATCATTTCCTCATGGCTGTTATTCTTCGTCTTCCTTTCTCTCTCTATCTCCACTTCCTGATCACATGTCCTTCTGTGCTGCAGAATTCTTAAAGAAACACTTCCTCATCTTACTACTACTTGACAATGCACATAAACTATCAATATACATAAGATACTACACATACTGTACACCCTGTCCCCATACTCACCTCTCCGGACTCCTGCGTCAGACTACGCTGTAGACAGAAATCACAGGGTAAAAGGCGCAGCAGCTCTTTTCCTGGAGATTTGCCCATGTGCAGTAAAGATATTTCCAGGAACATAGCGCAGTATACATGTTCCCAGAGACCTGCACATGCTTAGTAGGATCTGGCACAAAGTCTTCTGTGCTGACAGAAATGAGTGGTCCTACACGGAATCTCATACCTCCCAACATGACCCTCTCCAGGAGGGACACAATGCTCTGCTCCTGAACTTTTTTCTTAATTTATGATTGCCATTACCTGTGCTGAACAGGTTAATGGATAAGAAAGGTGTTTCAGCACAGGTGATGGCAATCATAAAGTAAGAGGGAAACCCAGGAGCAGAGCATTGTGTCCCTCCTGGAGAGGGTCATGTTGGGAGGTATGGAATCTGCTCATGGGCCCTTTCCTCTCTGAAACTATCCCTGCAGTGGGGAATACTTATTGTGCAATAGTTCCCAGCACAAATACTCCAATAGCATAAGATACACAGTATACACTACATTTATACATTAGTAGTATAATTACATAAATTGCATACTTTATGCAATTTATGTACAGTAAAGCACTGAAAATACGCATTTTGCACCCAATATAAAGCCACATGTATTTTAAGTTGCCAGTGACTCTGCATACCACACAAATTGCTATTTTTTGTATAATAATGCCACTTAAACTTAGCTGTATGTCATAAATTATGCAAATCAGCATAGGCCCCAATGTCACCGTCACATTATAATGCAAAGACAAAGAAATACATTATTTGAATCCATTGTAGTTTTACACAGAAAAAGTATTTAAACTAAATAGTATTTGATTGAGGCAAGATGACATCAAAGTGCTTTGATAATGCCTTCATGATCCAGCTACAATAGATTGTTCACTCAATCTTACAGTCTGGCAATGTGTTATTATGATGCAAAACCATTTGGAGCTGTAATGTAATGTAATCCATACTAATAAATTTTAAAGCAATTTCATCTGGCATAGACTGAGCCCACAGACAACACAGAAACATCATTAAGCTTACAAAACAAATATATACAACAGCCCAGGGAACTTTATTTCAGCAAAGCCTTCTTATCGGAGAGTGGAGGACAAAGAGACCTTTACTCTATTACTCGCTATTCATTTTGATGTACACGATTGATTAATGTAACGTACACCTTTTCAGGAAAACTGTATTTCATGCAACATAGCGTAAGAGTCAAAGAGCAAATTCCCAAGTGAAATACCATCTGGAAGGGATATATTTTATACACTAAATAGTTTTATTGCTTTTCTTGCATTTTGAAATGCTGCACTTCAATAACTCCATAGTCAATATACCGAATACAACAATGGTTTGTTATCTAAAGCCCAATACGGCAGTATTACACATGAACCTATTTCTGATTTATTCACATTATAAAATATAATGCACAAGTCAAACATTATGCTCAGATCTCATAGGTTGAACTTTAATTTCTACAATTAAGATAGACATTTATTGAAATCTTGCCTCAGTTTTTCTGGCAATAGTTTGTAAGGCATCAGTTGGCAGGGCCGTAAATAGGTGCATGCCAGTGTTGCCTGGCACACAGCGCATATGCACTGAACGGTAGATGGGTAGCTCTGCAGCTTGTGTCCACATGCTCTGGATGTCCTGGTTTCCAACTGTGTGGTTGTATCATTGTATGGCAAAGTTATGTGCTCTGGGGTAGGGGGTGTCAAAGTCGAAAAATATCGTTATTCTCATCGCCTTGTACTAACCCCATGCGCTTGCCCGCTGCACGTGCACATTCTCTCCCGTGCGTGCGCATATTCGCAGTTGAGTGACGGCGCCTCCACGGTCATGCGCTCAGGCGCGTGGTATGTGCATTTACGGTAGAGTTTGTGTGCGTCTGGCGGGCGACTCGATCGTTACATAGTTAATCCAAATAGTGTATTTTATAGGTTATGGTCCCCTTAATAATATCAGTAGGTTTGTTTAGTGTAACTGGTTCATGGACAGAGAGATCCCTCTTTACATGATACGAAGGGTCAGACAGGTTTTGAGCAGTGGTGTTTAGTATGCAACGGTAGAGTATATTATTAGTAACATTCCGGTATTGGTTTGAAAGAGATTAATCGCTCCTGCGAATAGTTATGTTTATAAGAAGTTTATGGACATTTACTGTATTTGCAGTTCATTATCCATGCGGCGGGAATCCTGAGATTCCCTCCCACCTGAACAGTATGAAATAGTCACAGCCCACCTGTTTGAATCAACCTATGACCTTTTGTTATAATGTGAAGACAGATTCCTGTGTCCAATGAACAATGAGATTGTAGGGCCCTTTGTAGTGTACTGTATGTAGTGTATATAAGAACAGCCAGCCAGGGCCAGCTCAGTCTACTCTCCACAACGGTTTTCATCATTGACTAACTAGACAGCTGGTTCCAGGACTGCGCAGCGATCATTCCCCAGTGTGTAAGTTTTTCTCTGTAACCAACTTATTCTCTGTTTGTATTTGCCATACTCTCTCTCTCTGTTATTGTTTAGGATTAAGAAACTGTTGTATATTGTATAATTTCAGTTATTCTGTTTAGGTGTTTTATGTTAGTACTGTAGTGTATAAGCTGTAACTGTTTTCCCCTTTTACATACTAAAAATCATCTAGATAAAGGTTTTGGAACCGTACAAGGTATTGTGTGTTTATCATTACATTGCTAAGGGTATTCGGAGCGTCTCAATCGCTCAAGCAGCTTTTTATATTAACAAGGTTAAGAAGCGTTATATCATTACAGTATAAGTATATCCCTTCATTGTGTTGCATACAAGGTTTACTGTGTGTCATCCTGTGAGCGTCTGCACCGCCCGTGTTCCTCTTGTGGGCACAGCGTCCGCTACGCTAGTAGCGTAGCATTACGGTACTCGGACCGCCTATAGCGTGCTCGATACCCAGCGTAAGCTGTGAGCGAACGTGCCGCTCGTGCGTCTCGACCACGGCCCACGTCTGCTACGCTAAGTGCGTACCCTTACGGTACCCCGTACGCCCATTGCGTATTGAGTCTCTTACCAATATATAGTGAATGTTATAAGATAAATAATTAGCTTTATCAATTGGCGGCTCGTCCGTCCTCCACATATCCGCTCTAACGAACACAAGCAGACTTTATCTGTCAGCAAAGGGCGGGAAGGCAGTATCCCTTCGTATCCGTGTTGGTGGTGAGGGATACGGTAGTGCTGACTAGATAAGCGTCTGCATCGCTACGCTGTAGGAGTGCTGGTGGAATCCGGAACCGGAAGGTAAGAACAGTACGCTATTGTCTTTTAAAACTGTTTTATTTCTGTTTGATACGCATTGCGTACGCAACACACGCACACATCTGCATTTTTCATTTGTGTAATTTCACATCTCTCCTTCCTGTTTGCCATTTATCATTGATAACGTGCTGAGAAAGATTTGTTGCTATTGGTAGTTAAAAGTAAAATTAATACGTAAGGAAGTAATTTGTAAAACACGCACACGGCTTGCCTAAGATACAAGGAAGTTCTGTGTGGTGCTCAGTAAATGATTACAGTTAAATATCATTTGCATTGATAGAAACGTGTTACTTGTGTTACTGTGGATGTGTCTGGCCTGTGTACACGTGTCCCTAACAAAGGGCGGGACAAGCGTACGCGACGCAAGGGCTTACACACGTAGCGTATATTACGCAACGGAGCGTATGGGTATGCCCACATAATACAAATCACACAATAGTATTGTTTTAGTAGGCGATACGGAAGCAACGCGATAATAGCGCAAGTCAATCTCAGTGTCCTAAATTTTAGCGTAATAAATCCTTCTCTAGTTGTAACTCCTTTCGGGACTAGACTGCGATACTGAATGAAAGGGATTTCTGTACAGAAACGAAAGTAAAGAGTATATGAGGTGAAAGAGTGTGTGCATATATATAAGTTTCTCATTTGTGGTTGGAACCTAGAAGTCGAGTTCTCGTGAGGTACATCCGTGAAAGTGACGGCGCGTGGTGGCTTGGGAGGCATCCCTTGTTAAATATTGAAATAAGAGCATTAGAGTATAGCAGACCAGGAGGTCACGGACCAGGAGGTCCAGAGAGACAGACCAGGAGGTCTAGGTACAGCAGATTAGGAAGTCCGCTATAGATAGAGTCAAGAAGCACAACCACAGGAGGGTTGGTGCGGTACCCATATAGGCCATCAAGCTCTGGCTGAAGGAATTCGCTGCCGTAATTTTCGATTCCGTTGGTCGTTCCGCACATAAGATTAGTTGCTTATGTGCAGTACGATTGTACCGCATCTAATTGTGTGCATTAGTTTGTAACTTGACCCAGTACCATTTGCGTACGCTAGAGGGGTCATAAACGCTATTTGTACATTCTAACGTGATTTGTGTAAATTTTTTTATTTTAAGGGAGGTTCGCTGGTCACTCAGGAATTCTCTAACAACCGATACTTGCTGGGGATGGGTAACCTACTCCCACAACGCCCCAGTAAATAAAGGTTCATAGGGGCCCTAGGTTGGGTACAGCAGCTCTGAGTCAGTGATTGAAGTACTGGCCAACGTGGGCGAGGAGTGGGTGAAAGCACTCGGTCGAACTTTCACCGTCGGCTTACCCCGGGCAACTTGGTTTTTGTAAGGGTACGCTGGAGACCCTGATTTGAAGGTCAGAGGTAGTGAAAGCAACACCTGCAAAGATGGGGGCCAGTTGTTCAGGTAAGGGACGATCAACCCTGGTTCAGGTTGATTTAGTAAACCGGCCAATAGGGTCGGCAAGGTATATCATGTGTGAGAAATACGGTTCACACACAGAGGTTTTGTGCAATGAATGGGAAAGAATGACTGTGCATGACGGGGGAAAAGTTCCCACGGGTAGGCAGTTTTAGCCCCGAGGTGTTACAAAATCTAAGGAGAAGGATATGTCTCATTAAATCTGCAAAGAGACGGATCAAACATTATGATTATTTACAATTATGGCAACAGGAGGGTGAAATACAAAGAGGATTGGCTCAAGCGGCTGGATCTAACCCTATCAGGAAACTGATAGCCACCGCACCACCACCACCATACATAACAGGAGAGAAAGTGGTTACAGAGAATGGCACACTGGTGTATGATAAACATGCACTTAGTAACTGTATAGATGTTAAGAATAATGTAACTAAGATTGTTGATGCTAATACTAACTCGTGCAAGCTGTACCCTGTTTTAAACTTTCCCCAGGATTGTGACCAAGAGGATGAGCCCACAACAATATCGGCACTCTCTCTAGCAGCCACCATAGCAGAAACAACAGTGGGCACGGCCCAACCAGTAAGAGCAGTATCAAAGGCCCCTAGTGGAGGGACAGGTTGCCTTATTGACAGATGGGAAGGACCATATCAAGTCTTATTGACCAGCACGACAGCATTGAAGGTTGCCGAGAGAGAGACTTGGGTCCATTCGTCTCATTGTAAAAAGGTTGCTGACCCAGAGAGGTCCCGTGATAAAGAGCAGACGGTAGAGGTTGTATCACTAGAGTGTCTGTTCCGGGAAGGTTGAGACGACACCTGAGCGCTGAGAATAATAAGACCGGAGGCGTTTGTCGAGCCAGATTTCTTTTTCCCTTTTGTTATTTTCTCCAGTTCCCATCTCCCTCCTATTCTCCTCCCCCCTTCTTATTTTTCTCCTTTTCCTCCTATAAGATGGACTTGCCCCAAGAGACTGTGATCCGGATTTTCCTGTTGACCATGATGTTGACCAGAGCAGTCTGTTTCGGTGAGAGTACCATGGAGGTCGAGAAAGGATCTGGAATGGGTTCTGATGACCTGGATGGAGGCGTAGTTTTCCAAGAGCATTATAATCACCAAGTAAAGGCGAGTATCAGAAAACGATCTGGTAGCATTGACAATAGAAGGAATTGTGAAGGATTGTTAGCTGAAGAGAACTGCATCTGTAGGCATTGTGACAATATAGTTGAGGATGGGTGCATTAAGAAATGTCAGTCCAGTTTTAATGTCCACATGGACCGGCATCCATTGAGTGACTATCACTCCTTAGTGGGTAAAGTGTTAAACCAGACAGACTGTTGGGTATGCTCTCAAGTACCTCAAGGTCATAGCAAATCAGGACTAGTACCATTCCCTTTAACTGTAGGAGAGGTACTTGAGTTAAGTGGTGGGAGGCCGGTGGACAAGAGGTTTAATATCTGTAGTCCTCCTAGTTTGAAGCTCCACCAGTATCATGTGGAAAAGTCCTTAGTATGCTTTAACATTTCCAAACCCCGAAAGCCAGGAAATTGGGAAGTGTCATGGAGTAATCAAACCATGACATTTTCATATAGAGCCGATAGAATGCCCATAGACACAGAGCTTATATGCCAGATAGCCAACAGTGCAAAATATTTCCGGTATAGGTACACTCTAGGAAGTAGGACCATGCGAGTTGGAGAAGTATCACCAGGATACTGTGCACATATAGTACAACCGGATACGTGTACTAGACAGATGGGAGAGTTAGGGTTAGGAGATTTCACATGGAAAGTTTGTAACATGGTTATGTCATACTCCGTCCCATATGTTCTCCCCGATGATGCATATTTCATATGCGGGAGAAAGGCGTATAAGTGGCTTGCCCCAAACTCAGAGGGATTGTGTTACATTGGAAAAGTACTGCCTGAAGTAATGACTGTATCCCATACCAAAATGAAAGACATTCACCGCGGTGCCCAAGCTCCTTATACTCACACTCATTACGAGCACGTCGTTAAAAGGCACCTGATTGAGAGGACAGAGCATCCGGCCTCTGATCTGATCCATGAATCCACCGGGATTCAATCCCTACTCGCGTTAGATATCACTCGTACCGCCAGGGGAGTGATAAACTATAGATATATATCTGCGCTAGCGAACTTGTTAGACAATATCACCGAAATGTATGACGACACGTTCAGGTACACTGGGAAAGAGTTACAAGCCTACAAAACAGAGCTGGTTCAGCATAGGATGATTCTCAATTACCTCACAGCAGTGACAGGCGGCTATTGTGTTACCCTAGCAACTCAGTATGGAATAAAGTGCTGCACGTATATTACAAACAGCACTGAGGACCCGGCCGAGGTCATAGACCAAAAGATGGATGACATTTTGCAATTGAAGTGGGAGTTTCGAAGGAAACACAATCTCACACTCGCTGCTGTGGGTAATGAGCTGACCAGTTGGGTGTCATGGTTGAACCCACGAAATTGGTTCTCTGGTTTAGGAGAATGGGCCCATGGTATTATAATGGATGTAGGGAAATTTCTCTTGTGTATTCTGGGAGTCGTCATATTGGTTGGTCTGATATTTAGATGCGTTCAGGCTTTAACGAAGTGTAAAGGTAGTACCAGAGTGATGAGTCTGAGGAGCGAGGACACTGTAATAACAACAACTAATTTGATTTATGACCCAACGATAGAGACAATGTTGTGATGAAAATGTGATTCTACGGTCCGTTTCTTTCACCCGTTTCTCCTTTGTTTTCCTCCAAGGTACAAAGACATCTGCTTGGAAGAAGAATTTGACAACCTCTTTTATACAGACCATTGATGAACTATGCCACAGACCCCCAATATCCCTAGTGACTTTAACTTTTATGAAAGCCCAATACTTTAGAGACTGTAATTTTATGGACAATGGAACAGCTTTTGCTCGCTATTTACAACAAAAGCACAGAGAGACATCAGACAACATGTACATCAGACAAGACATCAGACAAGACCTCAATCGGCGACTGTTTATTTAAACTCACATAGTTTACGACTGCATTTATAACGATTGTTTCTTATCTTCATCTCTACAACCTCCAGGTAGTATCTCACATAGTCGACAGGTGATTCTCACATATTAGCATTCACATGTTCCCCCCCCCTTCATGTATCATCAACTAAATGTGCTCCCCCATTTGTTGCAACCAAAAGCCGAAAAGAGCTCGGTAGAGTTTGACAGCCCATCCACAGACCCTTGATACGGGATAAGAAGGATTCAAATGTATACTTCGCAATACCTCGAAGCTTGATTTAAAACATGTACGGCACGATGATACATGACCCCTCAAACGTGGATTTCATACACACATGCTTATACTGTCTCACTAGGTCATACTTTTCCCACCTTCTCCTCTCCTCCCTTACCCAATCATAAAAAGGTGTTTACATGATGACATATATTTTTCTGTTTTGTTTAGGAAGTGGCAGTTATTGGTGACTGCCAAAGGGTGGACTGTCAAAGTCGAAAAATATCGTTATTCTCATCGCCTTGTACTAACCCCATGCGCTTGCCCGCTGCACGTGCACATTCTCTCCCGTGCGTGCGCATATTCGCAGTTGAGTGACTGCGCCTCCACGGTCATGCGCTCAGGCGTGTGGTATGTGCATTTACGGTAGAGTTTGTGTGCGTCTGGCGGGCGACTCGATCGTTACATAGTTAATCCAAATAGTGTATTTTATAGGTTATGGTCCCCTTAATAATATCAGTAAGTTTGTTTAGTGTAACTGGTTCATGGACAGAGAGATCCCTCTTTACATGATACGAAGGGTCAGACAGGTTTTGAGCAGTGGTATTTAGTATGCAACGATAGAGTATATTATTAGTAACATTCCGGTATTGGTTTGAAAGAGATTAATCGCTCCTGCGAATAGTTATGTTTATAAGAAGTTTATGGACATTTACTGTATTTGCAGTTCATTATCCATGCGGCGGGAATCCTGAGATTCCCTCCCACCTGAACAGTATGAAATAGTCACAGCCCACCTGTTTGAATCAACCTATGACCTTTTGTTATAATGTGAAGACAGATTCCTGTGTCCAATGAACAATGAGATTGTAGGGCCCTTTGTAGTGTACTGTATGTAGTGTATATAAGAACAGCCAGCCAGGGCCAGCTCAGTCTACTCTCCACAACGGTTTTCATCATTGACTAACTAGAGAGCTGGTTCCAGGACTGCGCAGCGATCATTCCCCAGTGTGTAAGTTTTTCTCTGTAACCAACTTATTCTCTGTTTGTATTTGCCATACTCTCTCTCTGTTATTGTTTAGGATTAAGAAACTGTTGTATATTGTATAATTTCAGTTATTCTGTTTAGGTGTTTTATGTTAGTACTGTAGTGTATAAGCTGTAACTGTTTTCCCCTTTTACATACTAAAAATCATCTAGATAAAGGTTTTGGAACCGTACAAGGTATTGTGTGTTTATCATTACATTGCTAAGGGTATTCGAAGCGTCTCAAACGCTCAAGCAGCTTTTTATATTAACAAGGTTAAGAAGCGTTATATCATTACAGTTTAAGTATATCCCTTCATTGTATTGCATACAAGGTTTACTGTGTGTCATCCTGTGAGCATCTGCACCACTCGTGTTCCTCTTGTGGGCACAGCGTCCGCTACGCTAGTAGCGTAGCATTACGGTATTTGGACCGCCTATAGCGTGCTCGATACTCAGCGTAAGCCGTGAGCGAACGTGCCACTCGTGCGTCTCGACCACGGCCTAGCGTCTGCTACGCTAAGTGTGTACCCTTACGGTACCCCGTACACCCATTGCGTATTGAGTCTCTTACCAATATATAGTGAATGTTATAAGTTAAATAATTAGCTTTATCAGGGGGTCAGACAACACTCTCTCTCTCTCTCTCTCTCTCTCTCTCTAGCATAATGTGAGCTCTACCTGGCATAATGTGCACCAGGGGCTCTACCGGGCATAATGTAGACTCTACCTGGCATAATATGTATCAGGGACTCTACCTGGCATAATGTGGTCCCTACCTGGCATAATGTGTATCAGGGGCTCTACCTGACGTGATGTGGGCTCTACCTGGCATAATGTGTATCAGGGCTCTACGTGGAATGATGTGGCTCTACCTGGCATAATGTGTATCAGGGGCTCTACCTTGCATAATGTGGGCTCTACCTGCCATAATGTGTATCAGGTCTCTACATGGCATAATGTGGGCTCTACCTGGCATAATGTGTGTCCGGCGCTCTAACTGGCATAATGTGGGCTCATCAGGGGCTCTATTGTGGAGTAATGTGTATAAGAGCCTCTACTGTGGTGTAATGTGTGCAAGGAGTACTACTGTGTGATGCAATGTGAATAATGGATGCTACTGTGACATGCAATATGAATTGGTACTATTCTGTAGCCACAACCCTTCCCCATGAAGCCACAGCTCCATAATTTTGGCACATGCCTTAGGTGTGCACTGTGCTTATTTTGATATGGTGGGAGAGGGGACACCAAAGGAATATGGTGGGACAGGTTTCTGCCACTAACTACCTGACATAATACCTATCCCAGCCAAAGGGCTCTAAACATTGTTATTAACATTTTCTTTTACAGGTATTACGCTCCATGCTTTTTTACACTGATATAACACAGCACTGTATTTCCTTTGGAAACAGTATATGTTCCTTTGGATACAGTTTACATTATATTACTATTGTAACAAGTGCTCTGGAACTGTTTCCATTTAACTCTAAACCATATTCAGAGCAGCTCACACAAAGCAAAACCTAGCAACAGCGCTGTTTTAAACACATTTAAAGCTATATTGTTTCTTTTTGTCAAAAACTGCAGCTAAAAAAATTACTGGGTACATAACACATTCCTTAAGGCAGATCATAGGAGATATTTTCTCCATTGATGAACCACCACCACAACCCCAGGTGGGAGAAGAGAGATTCTGCGAACAATTCTTAAGGGACCCATACACTAGAATGATAATGCCCGATTTCATCCAATTTTGGGCATTCGGGCCGATATACTGTATCGGGTGAAATCGGGCATTTTGGAGGTGTTTCCGATCTGAACCAATGCGCGTTCCCGTGAGGGTCAGATCGGCTCCCGTAGATCGTTAGTGCTGCACTCGTGATATGTCGGTTCCCACAGACATGGCTGGGATTGCATACAATATATCGCATGCAAAATTTACCAAATCATATGGAATCATATGGAACCGCTCCGGGGAGAGTTCAAGGGAAATTGCCTCCGACTTCAGCCTCAGACATATCGTTGTAGTGTATGGGGCCCCTTACAATTAGAGAAATACTATAATACAGAGATTAAACAGTGGTGGGAGATTACAACACTTTCCAAATATCTGGAACAAAACATTTTACCAAGAGGTCTGAGGATACAAAAAAATACAACTTTGAATTCTACTTAAAATGGAACACCATACTAGACAAATATTCCAAAGAATTAATTAAACTCATCATATGGGATAGAAAAAAATTCATAAACATTTTAATTGAAAAAAAAACACTATAGAAAAAAAGTTTGAGCCATGACAAAAGATGTCAAAATACAATAATCTAATGAAAATGACCAATGCGAAGATGGAAGAAATAAAAGGGGAATTAATACAACAAAAACAAAGGAAATTTCATAGAGACATAAATGACTACAAGCACATAAAACAGAATGAAAGACGGAACATGGGGAAATTCCAATCAAATGAGAAAGAACAGAAACCTAAATGACCTTGGAGGAATACCCAAACATACTACGCTGGACTGTCTTATATAGAAAAGAGAAAAGATGAAATAAAAGAAAGCAACTACAAAAAATACACATATAGGAGAGAGGAACCAATCATTAAAAAACCACGAACACAAACACGGAGAACTGACTATTACGCCTATAACCCAAGGAATTTCACATATGAAAAGGAAACCACACAGAAAAAAATTAAAGACTCTTTTGAAAAGGATAGAACTGCAGCTAAAGAAGAAGCATCAAGAGACTTGAGGACACTAATTAACAAAATTTAAGTCTCAAATCCCTTTGAGAATAAGACACCTGGACCACAAAGAAAAAGAATGTACAGAGCGAAAGAAGATTTTGCAGAAAATTAGGTAGATTTTTTAGAACTTCTTCTGGAACCAGAGAAACCCCCAGAATGGCAAGATGCCCCACAGAAAAAGAAACGGTTAGAGTATTCACCAGGATAAGGGGGGCCGGGGTGTGAAGAAGAAGATAAAAATAATTGGAAAAAAATCAGAGATGACTCTACTTTTAGGGAAATTTACAGTGGAACAAACCTCACTTCTCAAGAAAGGATTAAAATTCTCACCACAATCCAATCTAACCATTTCGACCTTTACATAGATACACAAAAGTTTGTTAGAAAATTATGCATAAAGAATTTTTTCTCCAAAACAAACCAAGATACACAGGTACCTACAGGAGAAGATCCATACAAACACAGCAGCTTCAAACCAAAAGCCATCTTTTTTCCAGCACATATTAAAGGACCTCACGTTGAAACCTTTGAAAAACTTGTAGAACAAGACATACAAAGAGCAAAAGGCAAAGAAAAAAAGAAATATAATCTGACAAGAGAAGAAAAGGAGGCACTATTGGAATTAAAGAAAGACACAACAAGATTCATCAAACCCGCAGATAAGGGTAGAAGCCTAGTAATCATGGATAAGATAGACTACGACAAGGAAATAAACAACCTATTGTCAGACCAAAATACACCACAAGGAATTATCATCTGGAACTGGAGGAAATGTTAAAAGAAGGACGACAAGGCCTACAACTAGGCATACTCACAAAGAATGAATACAACTTCTTACATACAGAGCATCCAAAAATTCCAACTTTTTATGGATTACTGAAAATTCATAAAAACCCAACACATCCACCAGGTAGACCAATTGTTTCAGAAATAGGTTCTCTAACCTCAAACCTTTCCAAATATGAGGACTCCTTCCTACAGGAAATAGTATGTTCGCAACAAAGTTACCTAAAGGATACCATGCAAGTCCTCCAACTCCTGCAAACAGTGGAATGGAATAGTAACTACACACTTTGTACAAGTGATGTCAAATCCTTCTACACCTGCATTTCTCACGATATCGGGTGTGAAGCAACACATTTTTTCCTGTCAACAGCTACAGATTTACCCAAAGCACAGTTTAATTTTATCATGAACAGTATAGATTTAATCTTACTCAAGAATTACTTCTGGAATGAAAGAGACTTTTGCAACCAAATCAAAGGGACTGCAATGGGTTCTTCCATGGCACCAAGTTACGCTAACCTTTTTGTCGCCAGATGGGAGGAAGAAATGATCTGGAATAATAACCCTCACAAAGAAAATCTCATCATCTTGAAACATTATATAGATGACCTCCTGTTTATTTGCAATGGACCCGAGGATAAACTACACAAATTTATCAAGCACATGGAAAATAACAACTATGGACTGGAATTTACAATCTCAATAATTGAGGAAATGGTGGTATACCTGGACCTTGACATTTTCATTCAGGATAAATCTATCCACACAAGAACCCATACTAAGACGGTAAGCAGTAACAGCATTCTAGTAACTTACAGTAAATATCATAAACATTGGACCCAGAATAAACCCGAAGGCCAATTTAGGCAAAATAAAAAAAAAATTGTTCGCTACAAGAGACCTTTTTAGAACAAACCAACTGAATGAAGCTACAGTTTCTGGAAAAAGGATACAAAGAACTTGAACTACAACTAGAAATTGAAAGAATTGCCCTAATGAAAAGAAAGGAACTAAACCATTACAAGCAAAAATCAGACACAAATGAACTTCAGATGGCCTTCATCACGCAATATAACAGTCAACACCATTTCTTTGAAGCAATCTTACAAAAGCATTGGCACATACTTCATTTGGATGAACATCTACACAAATTGCTCCCAGAAACTCCCCAAATCATTTACAGAAAGCAAAAAATATAAAACAAGAACTAACAAAGAGCTTCATACACCCGGAAGTATCAAATACAAAGACAAACAATAAAGGTCATCTGTCTAAACTGTACAGCTTGTAAATGAATGAAAAATAAATCCACCCAACCACTCCTGGACTTTACATCAAGAACAACTACAAGACAGTATAAAATACAGGATTCCATCACATGCGACACAGAGGGCATTGTCTACTTACTAGAATGCCCGTGCCTAATTACAATATGTGGGCCAAACAAAAAGGAAGTTAAAAACACGAATTGCGGAACACATATACAATATAAATAAAAGGACTACAGACACATAGGGGTATATTTACAAAGATTCGTGTTTTGGCCGTTTTGAAGGGTGTTTGAACTCGAATGTTATTGGGTGCATTTTACTGCAACTTTTTGAATCCTGATCCGATCATTCACTAAGCTGCCGAGTTTTGCACAATCATTTTTTCCGATGTCGATGTGATTCGTAATATCAGGGAGTGATGAGTTAAACACTGCCTGACAAAACACAAGGAATCCCGGCCGGATCTGTGAGATCCGTGCAGGGCTTCATTGTGTACCTTAAAAAGTTGTTTAAAGTCTTAAAAAATCTGAAAAAAATGGTGTGGGGTCCCCCCTCCTAAGCACAACCAGCCTCGGGCTCTTTGAGCCGGTCCTGGTTGAAAAAATATGGGGGAAAAAATGACAGGGGTTCCCCCATATTTAATCAACCAGCACCGGGCTCTGCGCCTGGTCCTAGTTCCAAAAATACGGGGGACAAAAAGCGTAGGGGTCCCCCGTATTTTTGAAACCAGCACCGGGCTCCACTAGCCAGGTTCATAATGCCACAGCCGGGGGACACTTTTATACTGGTCCCTGCAGCCCTGGCATTACATACCCAACTAGTCACCCCTGGCCGGGGTACCCTGGAGGAGTGGGAACCCCTTAAATCAAGGGGTCCCCCCCTCCAGCCACCCAAGGGCCAGGGGTGAAGCCCGAGGCTGTCCCCCCCATCCAAGGGCGGCGGATGGGGGGCTGATAGCCTTTTGAAAAAATGTGAATATTGTTTTTAGTAGCAGTACTACTAGTCCCAGCAAGCCTCCCCCGCAAGCTGGTACTTGGAGAACCACAAGTACCAGCATGCGGTGGAAAACCGTGCCCGCTGGTACTTGTAGTACTACTACTAAAAAAAATACCCCGACTGCCAGTACTCCCCCTGACTCCTCCAGCCAATCAGGGAGCGCCACGCCACGCTGTGTGCTCCTGTAGTGTCTGTCAGGCAGCACATGGCACAGATACAATGTAGCGCCTATGCGCTCCATTGTAGCCAATGGTGGGAACTTTGCGGTCAGCGGTTGACCGAAAGTAACCTCACCGCTGACCGCAAAGTTCCCACCATTGGCTACAATGGAGCGCATAGGCGCTACATTGTATCTGTGCCGTGTGCTGCCTGACAGACACTACAGGAGCACACAGCCAATCAGGAGAGTGCCACGACGTGGCGCTCCCTGATTGGCTGAAGGGACCCTCTTTGACAGGAGTCAGGGGGGTTCCTGGCAGTCGGGGAAAGGGGTCCCATGTGTAAACATGGGACCACTTTCAGTGCGTTGTCGGGTTTCCGTTTTATTATTTTGCCAAGTACGTGGATTATACAAAGGTCTGATTCTACACTGGATTATGTGAGTATAATTTTTTTCACAGGTACCCCAAGGATTCTACATGGAGAAGAGGACCGAGCCTCGTGGGAACATAGGTAAGTATGTGTGTATGGAGGTGTGCATGTATGTAATAAACTTATACTTTCACGGTGTGTGTGTCCTGTTTTTTTGGGGGTATTTTTTTAGTAGTAGTACTACAGGTACCAGCAGGCCCGGTTTTCCACCACATGCTGGTACTTGTGGTTCTCCAAGTACCAGCTTGCGGGGGAGGCTTGCTGGGACTTGTAGTACTGCTACTAAAAACAATATTCACATTTTTTCAAAAGGCTATCAGCCCCCCATCCGCCACCCTTGGATGGGGGGGACAGCCTCGGGCTTCACCCCTGGCCCTTGGGTGGCTGGAGGGGGGGACCCCTTGATTTAAGGGGTTCCCACTCCTCCAGGGTACCCCGGCCAGGGGTGACTAGTTGGGTATGTAATGCCAGGGCCGCAGGGTCCAGTATAAAAGTGTCCCCCGGCTGTGGCATTATGTACCTGGCTAGTGGAGCCCGGTGCTGGTTTCAAAAATACGGGGGACCCCTACGCTTTTTGTCCCCCGTATTTTTGGAACCAGGACCAGGCGCAGAGCCCGGTGCTGGTTGATTAAATATGGGGGAACCCCTGTCATTTTTCCCCCCATATTTTTTCAACCAGGACCGGCTCAAAGAGCCCGAGGCTGGTTATGCTTAGGAGGGGGGACCCCACGCAATTTTTTTTTCAGTTTTTACACTAAACAGACCCTTTCCCATAGATAACCATGCACAGATCTCACTGATCCGTGCATGGTTATCCAAACTCGACTGGAAAAAGCAGGTCTATTTTTTTGCTGCTTTTTTTAACGAATCGAAAAAAAACAGACCCGCACTTGAGCACTCTGAAACTAACACCCAAATACGAATGAATAGTGAATGCCCGTATTGTATGAAATAACAGCTGTGTTTGACCGATGGTCTATTCATTCATATTTCGGAACTTTGCAAATCAAACCATTACGAATAGTCCAAACACTGCCGAGATTGGTGCTTAGTGAATTCCCGGATTGGGACTTAGAAAAAAAAACACAAATCGGACAAACTCGAATTCTTAGTAAATATTGGCCATAGTGTCTCTAAACACTTTTATGGCCATCACCATCCAAATCCTACAGGTATACAATTCTGTGGCATCCAGAAAGTACAGCCAAATTGGAGAGGCGGAAACATTTCTGACTCATAAAAAAAGAAGGAAACAGAATGGATCTTTAAATTGAAAACCCTACAACCGTCAGAATTAAACGTGGACATCAAAATAAATGTCTTTCCTAAATAAAAAATCAAATCTCACATTTTTAAACCTCTTTGACAAATAATTATTTCCCATAGATATAGATCTATTTTTAGAACTTTTAACCAAATAATTGCTATACAAATGTTTTGCGCAGCATAGTTATATCTTAACCTCACCTAATCTTACATTTTCCTTAAAGTTTGAGCAAAATACCTAAAACAATAGGAGAGCCATGTGCTAACCACCTTTTTTACAAACTTTGGAAGAGACTTCCGTTTTTTTAACAAGAGGAACAATAAAGTTTTTTTAGCTTAAAAGAAAGAAGGAACTGAATCTGTGCCATCCTTGAGAAGCACAACTGGCAACTAACCAGGACTCCGGAACTATAACTACACAGCGAACTGTACAGCGCATGAGAGCCGTGACCGGAACGGGGACCTGCCAGGAGAGGAAGCCGGAGTATCACAAAGAAAAGGTTGGTAGCATAGGGAAAATTAGTCTCCAAACCACCAATCACAAGCAGACACTCACAAGAGGCATTATTGTGGAACCCTCCAACTACCTGGACATCATACCTATCCCAGCCAATGGGCTGTAAACATTGTTGTTAACATTTTTCTTTTACAGGTATTATGCTCCATGGGCAGTACGGATGGTGTAATGGTTAGCATTACTGTCTCATAGTACTGAGGTCATGGGTTCAATTCCCACCATGGCCCTAACTGTGTGGAGTTTGTATATTCTCCCCATGCTTGCGTGGGTTTCCTCCGGGTGCTCCGGTTTCCTCCCACAATCCCAAAATATACTGGTAGGTTAATTGGCTTCTGACAAAAATTAACCCTAGTGTGAATGTGTGTGTGTGTAAATGTGGTAGGGAATATAGATTGTTAGCTCCACTGGGTCAGGGACTGATGTGAATGGACAAATATTCTCTGTAAATCGCTGCGGAATATGTGTGCGCTATATAAATAACTGGTAATAAAATAATGATTTTTACACTGACATAACACAGCACTGTATTTCCTTTGAAAACAGTATCTGTTCCTTTGGATACCGTTTACATTTCATTACTGTTGTAAAAAGCGCTCTGCAACTGTCTACTTACTGCACTGTCAGCTGAACTTTATTATACTGTACATACAAGCAGGACTATAGGACTATCCTGACAAACAGATATATCCACGCTCATTGTGGCTGTGACTAGGCAGCAAGGTGGCTGGTGTGTGTGTGTGTGTGTGTGGGGGGGGGGGGGGGGGGGGGAGTGAATACTTTTTACCTGGGTCTGGGCCTGGTTGGAGGGGCTCGGTGAGCGCCATGGTCAGCTGCTGTAGGGGACATTGGGGTATATTTACTAAGACTTGGAAAAAGAAAAAGTAGAAGGAGATGCAATACCAACCAGCCTGCTCCTGTCATTTTTCAAACGCAGCCTGTAATATGGCAGTCAGGAGCTGATTGTCAGGTCCTTTACTTCCATCTACTTTTATCTCTCCCAGTGGCCGGAGTGTGATTCTCAAGTTGCATGGAGTAGTCTCTGGTCGTGACTGGCACTAGGGGAGCTCATTTGTAGTGCTCTCCGCTGGCTGGAGGCACAGTGAGTGCTCATTTCCTGCTGCGAGGGATAAACAACTAGGCTAGGAAAATGCAGCCTGGCTGCTCCCCTGCTACACACTTGTTGCTAATTGCCTGGTGGGGAAGTGTCTGGGGGATCCCGGCTCACAATTAGGTGCCGATTTATCAAACATTTTTTTACTATAATAATGTGAAAAAGGATGTTTTCACACCCTTTTTCTCATTATTTTAGTTTCACTCACGTAACCCTTCCTTAAGTAACTGCTAAACTGTATGGACGTTACAACATATATGTGCCTCCACCCATGCCCCCAAATATGGTATGTAGCCTCGCTTGGCTAAGCCTATTACTATTAGTGTGCGTATAAGTGCAATACCTTTTATATATGTTTTTATACTTGTCGTCTGGTTACAGTTTCTGAGGATCAATTTCCAGAAAGATGATGAAAAGGGTAAGTATATATTGACTTTAATTTACCAGTTCACAACAAAAACGTCTGTAGGAAACATGTAATTTTGCATGACAGTATATATGCTGTGCCCCGAAATGTTGGAGCTTGTATGTTGCAGTTTTGATACATAAATCGACTCATTCAAATCTCTGAGTGCAGCGGTACATTTTCTACTATATATATATATATATATATATATATATTTATATCCCCACTACTATACCCCTTAAGGCGGTCTATATCATGAACTATATGCATGCAATACAAGTAATTAAAAATAAACAGTATTATTAAATGAAATCTCTTTGCTGAAACCGTTTAACAGTTGAATACCTGGATATTCTATGAAAGTACAGTTAACTGCAGTTTAAATAACGTTGGGGCCCTTAGAAGGAGTAGTAAGAGAACTTTACAGACCTTTCAGTGCAAGGATTGTCTCTCTGGGTAATATAAGTTGACCTCTCTGTTGTTGCTCTCTCCCTTGCAGGGGAAATGAACTCCAAAGTGTGCACTCCTATCTTATAATCCTGCATTTTCTTATATTATAATGCTGATTATTAAAGCTGTGCCTTTCCTGATTATTAAGGCTGTGCCTTTCCTGAGCCCATGGATGTAGCGTTGCATTCCCCTGAGCTTTGGTCTATTATACTGTACACTCCTTGCAACTACATCTCTGGGTTAAACCACTTAAATATAACTTTGTTGCAATCCCCTCCCCTAGAACTGGGATAATGAATGACTGTAGATACAATTTTTAGTCTCAGTTCCAAAGTATTGCAACTGTATCAATATAATAGAAAACTATCTCTGTAATCAGTCACAACTTGCTCCTGGCAACAGACCACTTATATATAGTGGTGCTATACCAGTGCCATGCATAGTTCTCATCTACTTAAGGACTGGCAGGAGACTTTTAGGATTATATATATATATATATATATATATATATAAATATACTGTGTATATATATATATATATATAATAGGAGTTTAGCGCCACTTGTGAGGGAAAAATCACCTAAAGAATTTTATAAAAACACGTATATGTAAAAACACTCCCTTATGGATTTTAGGGTGTCAGCCGTCCCCTAGAATTTCAGCATTGGTAAGATGCTGTATAGTGTTAGGATGAATATGGATAGGTAGGGGTTCTGGCGACCACTGGTGTTTATATATAAAAATATTTAGAGGACTAAAATACAATTTTAAAAGGACATGGTAAAAAAGCCTTTGTTTTGTAAAACAGTTAAAACAATTTATTTGTCCAAAATACATAAGAACACTGATTTAAAGCAATTACTATTTTTTAAAACATATAACTACATATATGACATGAAGTGGTAAAAAGGTGTATATAAGTAAAAAATGAAGTGATGAAGTCAGACTGACGAAACGCGTTGGATTATCCTGTATGACCCGCCATCTTAAGTTAAGCTATTTTCAATAGTTTTAATCTTTTTTACTCTTTTTATGTCTTAAGGAAGTTTTTATATATACTTTTTTAACATATATCCAATTTTTTAAGTATATACACCTTTTTACCACTTCATGTCATATATGTAGTTATATGTTTTAAAAAATGCATATGCACCTCAATGCGCACGCGCGTCGTACGGGTACAAAGTGCTTTGTGCTTTTGCTATGGTTCTAATGAGGATTCCTTTTGCACTGCTGAATGCAGAAAGATTGACATGAAGTGGGCGTTTCTGCGTGTCAACTGACCGTTTTCAGTAAGTATTTGGGAAAACGCAGGCATGTCTGAAAAAACGCAGGCGTGGCTTGGCGTTTGCTAGGCGGGTGTGTGATGTCAAAAGCCATCCCTCCATCGTTAGAATCAATGCACACGATAAGTAACTACAGGGCTGGTCTTGTTTTTCACAAAATGTTTTTGCAGGTGCTCTGCTGCACAAGCGTTTGCACTCCTGCAAAGTTAAAATACACTCCCCGGTGGGCGGCGACAAGGCGTTTGCACGGCTGCTAAAACTAGCCAGCGAGTGATAAACTCAGAATGAGGGCCAAGGTCCATTATAAATACATCCCAACATCCTACTTTTGGGGATTCAAGCTAGGATTGGGAGGTGGTGCTTTGCCAGTGCAGCACTCTGTGGAGGTAGGTCTCTCCACATCATGCGGCATAACTAATTTGTTTTCTTTAAATAACAACCAGTGTTCCAAGGCCATGTCGCCTGTCCTGCTGCCAAGACCTCTGATGTAGGGAGGTATGCATTATATATGATTTATTAAAACCATCATAAAGGGATTAGAGTACTGTATGTGGATTGACAAAAGTCACAAGGTGATCATAATAGCCAAAATAATGGGTCAGTTTTCTGTAAAGTGTGGAGTGGAATATCAGGATTTAAATAACTTGTACACAGACTTAAAAGATTTTATTGGGACTCCTGGCCACATATTTTAACCAGCTGCACAGTTAATTAAATAATTAATTAAATAAATAAATAAATAAATAAATAAATGAAATATTACATTTTATACAATTATGATATTTACAATAACAATACAGTTGGTTATATCCTCTGGGTATCCACTGTGTACCCGCTGCTACCATTTGGTTTGTAACACTTATTACTAATACAATTATTACTAACCTGCATTTATTGGAAAATGTAAAGAGTCGGATATACGTCATGAAGGAAATGGAATTGTGAACAATGCTCTTTAAACCTCTCCTTGGAGAAATTTTGTCCTCTGTGCCAGGACTATGCTTTCACTTCATCAAGTGTCAACCATGCACACTTAATGGGGTCTCATCTGGGAATGGAAGCTGAAGGGTATGGTCATACTTCTTATTGAGAAGTTAAACATCAATATTGACTATATCACTCTGATTTATGTTGTATTTGTGACCGGCTATTTGTGATAATAAATAAGCTATTAAACTGCAAATATGTGTCTGTGTTATAATTTAATATACAGACATGGGGAGAAAAATCCTTTAAAAGCACAGGTATCATGCTATTACAGCATCGATATAGCATCCATAGACACAAACAGCCTCTGAGTAGATTAATAGTGCATGTGCACATTGAGCAGGGCCATAAGTAAGTGTGTGTGGAGTGTGCACCGCACACAGTAAGGATTGAAGGTCCTGTTTTTTAGCAAAATCTTTAAACCTTGCAATCGCATGCTGGGGCCGCCAATCACAGGGAAAGGCCAACCAACATGCTACCCACCGCCCACCCACTGCGATCATGCTGTAATTGTGATCACACCGCAATTACAGCGTGGTCACAGGAACGATGGATGCCTCCTGCCGGCATTTTTTCGATCAGAGCGGATGCGTGTGACAACCTCTATTTAGGTATTTGTTGCTATAGCGGCGACACCATTCAATGTAACTGTTTTAATTGATCTCTTCCGCGGCCGACTCCCCCACTAGTCCCTGCACCTTAGAAGTCACGCCCTCTTTATTAGAGACATCCATTTTGCAACTATCATACCCAGGATTAGAATCCACAATGTATTACGCTGGAAGGAGACACCTTACTGATAGAGCTATCTGCTCCTATATAGGAAGCACAAGAATTCTATTTATACACGTTACTTGTAATTGTCAGAGAAATAATCAGCATTGTGACTGAGCAGAACTATGTGTGTGGCTGCAGGTGATTGGATGTGTGGCTGCACACCAATGGCATATGTATAATCCGTGCAGTGTGTGCTGTGCACACGGGCCCCAGGGCAAGGGGGGACCCCACTGCACACACTGCACACATTTTTTTAATACTCAGCCTCCGGAGTCCCGCAGCACTGTTGAATCACCATGAAAATGACACAGCGGCCATTTTCACACCATTCTCTGCATGCGCAGTAGAGAAATCACTGTTAAAATGGCTACTGCAACATTTTCACAGAGATTTAAGCATGCGCAGAAGAGTCTGAGCCCTCTACGGCTCAGACTCTACAGCGCTGCCGGCAGAGAGGAGGGGGACCAAATGGAGTAGGCTGCACATGGGCCTCCTCCTCTCTTTAAGCGCCCCTGCTGCACACACTACATAGATCTGCCTAGTTGCAATGATTATGAACTGACAAATATACAGTAAGTATAGTTAGTTAGTCTGCAGGCTTGCTATGCTGGAGCAAATGGCTTTATCAGTAAGGGTGTCTGCCTTCAGTGTGATAGGTCATTGGTTCTAAACACTGTAAAGGCTGACTGCGCTAGGTGCGATCATGTGATATTGGATCAAGTGACGTACCAATGCTAGATAGAACTGGGCGGGCGCGTGATCGGGAATCACGTGACATGTCCGTTGATAGGAGCCTGACAGGGACACATTGGAAGTTACTCAGCAGCTAGAGGGGTACCGGAACATCCTATTATATCTAAATTAACAACCCTGGCATTTTTAGATTGTGACCACAGTTACCAAATTTAATTGTATCTCTTCCTTTGGATTTGTACTTATATATCTCATTAAGATTGTAATTATTATGTTTTGTCAACCAGCAGGGAGATTTATAATACCTCCTGTTATAGTAACTAAACACCTGTCTGATTTAGGATCAATTTTGGCCCTTACCAGTTGGATGGATACAAATGCCAATTAGAATGGCTATTAGAACATTTTTATTATTAGGATATATTGACCCTTAATTGACATTTATTTAATGATGCATTCAATAGGTTGTTTCCTGATAAAAACCAGCCCCAAGTTTGATCGTTCTATCATCTGACCATTATTGACTCATTTGTTTTTATGTGAATCTAAGAAGGTGACCCCCCCCCCTCCTTTGCCACACTAATGGTCATCTACCCAGTAATGATACCATATAGTGGGACCACAGCCAAGGTTTAATATAATGGTATTTTCCACAAATAGGATGAAATGAACAAACTACTACAAGTCTTGTTTTATGATCCCAAGTGTTAAATCTCTCTTCACTTCTATGCAGATGAAAAATCATCCTATTTATAAGGTTTGCAGACCCATAATACCCCCTAGAAAGAACCATCTTCAATTGGGTATAATTCCCCAATCTAAGCCATGTTGATTTGCAATCTCTCTTGTATAAACAACATATCTATTAGGTTAAACATCAACAATTTTTCTGATTGGTCACTGTGACAAAGTTAAGACAACACAGGTTATATTCAGTTCCAATAAGGTTTGTTCCCATAGTGGTTGATCAAAATTTAACACATCTAAAGGTATGTGTCATCCTTAAAATGTGGAAGTTTCCATTATTGTGTATTACATACTGTATATTTCCTCTTTTTGCTCTTTTTGCAACTAATATGATATACGTATAAAAAATGTTTTTGTGTATGTTCTACCAGATGTATTACAATTTTAGCATATGTTTCTGCAAAACAATTGTGTGTATCTCTTGGAAGTCAAGATATATTGTAATGTTAAAATATGATGTATTGTATACCTCTTGTTTTTAGATATACTCTCAGCAAGAGACGAAACAAGTTGGGTAGTTCTTGCAAGCATGATACGCATTCTTAACAACAGAAAGTGTGGAGATGATTCTCTGTCACAGACACTGTTAATTGAATGTACAATTATATTCAATATTGTTTTTTATTAAATCTTTTAATTTGAAAACTTGTTTTGAATTGTACTGGGTCAGAGGAGCTAATTTCCCTGAATAATAGGGTTTGACCGATACATTTAGGTCTCAACATATAGGCGCTATTTCACTATAGTTTCATTGAGTCTTTTTGGTTCCTACTAACAGGGTACATAGTGATAACAGCAGCCATGAAATTGTTAGAGTGATCACTGTACAAAGTTTGAAGCACAGAGGAGGGGTTATTGTTTTATATATATATATATATATATATATATATATATATACATACAGATGCCTGGCACTCCTTTCCAAATGGTAACAGCCTCCCGGGTGCCTCCCCTGGCCTATGATAGGTAAATATATGCTGATGGATGGCACTCCCAGGTGAATGAAACTCAAAATACGTTCTTAAGGTCCTTGAGAAAGTGTTCTGAGTTTCATTCACCCTGGGAGTGCCATCCATCTGCACAGTATATATACAAAGGTCCGAGATCCGGCACTCACTATAAACAGCAGCATTGGTGTCTTCCCAGATAAATAGCATAGATGGATGTGTGGTACGACAATCTCCAATAAGAGCCCTAATTCCGAGTTGATCGCTCGCTAGCTACTTTTTGCAGCCGTGCAAACGCATAGTCGCCGCCCAAGGGGGAGTGTATTTTCACTTTGCAAGTGTGCGATCGCCTGTGCAGCCAAGCGGGACAAAAACGTTTTTTGCAGGTTCAGAGTATGTCTGAACTTACTCAGCCCTTGCGATCACTTCAGCCTGTCCAGTCCCGGAATAGACGGCAGACGCCCGCCCTGCAAACACCTGGACACGCCTGCGTTTTCCCTACCACTCCGAGAAAACAGTCAGTTGACACCCATAAACACCCTCTTCCTGTCAATCTCCTTGCAATCACCCCTGCAAATGGATTTGTCGCTAGAAGCATTGCCCAGCAATGATGCTGTTTGTACCCGTATGACACACGTGCACATTGCGGTGCATACGCATGTGCAGTAGTAACCTGATCACTGCGCTGCGAAAATTGTCAGCGTGCGATCAACTCGGAATGACCCCCAAGGTGCGGACCAGATGCATCCGTATATATATATATATATATATATACACTGCTTAAAAAAATAAAGGGAACACTAAAATAACACATCCTGGATCTGAATGAATGAAATATTCTTATTAAATACTTTGTTCTTTACATAGTTGAATGCGCTCATAGTTGAATGTGCTGACAACAAAATCACACAAAAATTATCAATGGAAATCAAATTTATTAACCCATGGAGGTCTGGATTTGGAGTCACACTCAAAATTAAAGTGGAAAAACACACTACAGGCCGATCCAACTTTGATGTAATGTCCTTAAAACAAGTCAAAATGAGGCTCAGTAGCGTGTGTGGCCTCCACGTGCCTGTATGACCTCCCTACAACGCCTGGGCATGCTCCTGATGAGGTGGCGGATGGTCTCCTGAGGGATCTCCTCACCAGACCAGGACTAAAGCATCCGCCAACCCCTGGACAGTCTGTGGTGCAACGTGGCATTGGTGGATGGAGCGAGACATGATGTCCCAGATGTGCTCAATTGGATTCAGGTCTGGGGAACGGGCGGGCCAGTCCATAGCATCAATGCCTTCGTCTTGCAGGAACTGCTGACACACTCCAGCCACATGAGGTCTAGCATTGTCTTGTAATAGGAGGAACCCAGGGCCAACCGCACCAGCATATGGTCTCACAAGGGTTCTGAGGATCTCATCTCAGTACCT